>NW_019417442.1:3975-81999 GCF_000390285.2 Anoplophora glabripennis | reverse complement strand
GAGATGGCTCTATAATTAGATATTACGGACTTATCGCCTTGCTTTAAAACCGGACATATACGTGCCATTTTCCACTTATCCGGATATGTCGCTGTGGATAGTGAAAGATTAAACATATACAACAAAGGAGTTACTAATATTTGGCCACAGTCATTTACAACAAAACTAGGTATGGAATCAGTACCAGAAGTTATTTTATTTTTTAGCTTCTTTAATGCATTAAAAAAATCAGACTCGGTAATTTTCTGAATGTTAATAATACCACCATGAACTATCGCTTCTTTGTTAGTCTCGTAGTTGACGTCAGATGTGACATAAACACTGTGAAAATAAGTAGCAAATGCATCCACAATCGTTTGTGGACTGTTATATTCAATACCATTTAGTTTTACTGTACCTGGAATGCTTGAATGATCTTTTTTACTATTTATATATGACCAAAATTTAGTAGAATCAGACATAATAAGATAAAATTGTTGTATGCTTGTTTAATCTGAATCTTAATAGTACTTCTCAAATTACTAAATATATTATAATAATAATCTGTTCTGAACCTTTTATAGTTTTTAAAAGCAGATTCCTTAAGACGTATTTTTTTATAATATCACTAGTAAACCATGATGGAAAACAACTACGACGATTAATTTTTAGAGGTACAGATTGATCAAAAATATTACTCAAGATGTTGTAAAACACTTCGCACGCAACATTAATATTATCACATTTTAATACATCAGACCAGTCCACATTTGCAATAAGTTCGTACATTAAAGGATAGTTCGCTTTTCTAAAGTTATATTCTCTGTTTATTTCACTATTCTTAACGTTAAATTGGTCATAACGCTGATAATTACAATAAAATATTAATATCAATGAAGGATGGTAGGCATCTTCTTTTACAAGAGGCAAATCGTCTTTACGGATGTTATAAGTGAAATTAGAAAATACAAGATCTAGTAATCGGCCTTGACAGTTCAATACATTATTATATTGTTGTAAATTAAGCATATCAATTAGATTGCTCAAAGTTATACACTTCGTATCATTTACATTGATACCAAAGTATGGTACATTGAAATCACCCATAATAAGAGTATTTTTCCTATTTTGTACACATAATAACATTAAACTGTCAATAAATGATTCAAAATAAATTAGTGACAGATTTGGAGGGATATAAATAACAAGTATACAAACGGAGAAATAATCCTTACTAATTTTCCCAATTAGAAGACAAAAGGTTCAAGAAGTTTCCCATATTATATATATATGAGAATGATTTTCTCGAAAGCTAGAGCAGAAATAAAGAGTTTTCAACCTTTATTATTTTTTCCCAAGACTATATTACTCAATTATATAACCAGACATTTTGTTTCTTAACTAGCTAGTCGCTAATACTTAACAACTATATATATATATACAGGGTAGGAAAGTCCCCATGGTTCATCGTAACGACGTGAGAGCGATAAAGTAAGTCATAGAAATCCGTGCGATAGAGAAAGATGGCTATAATGAAGGCGTCTAATAGTCACCGCCCATTTCTCCCTTCCACAAATAAGAAGTGGATCTTATTTGTGGAAGGGCGAAATGGGCTGTGACTATTAGACGCCTTCATTATATCCATATTTCTCTATCACACGGATTTCTATGACTTTCTTTATCGCTCTCACGTAACGGCCGATGAACCAGGGGGACTTTCCGACCATGTATATACATATACTATACTTGTATAGTGGTATGTGACCTTTTTTAGTTATTTTTGTTTAATAATCTAACAAATTAACAGTTAAAAATTTTTGGTAGTTTCCCCGTTCTCCGCATAAGTATTAAGGGAACAAAAACTTTTAATATTTTTTCACTTTTTTCCTCCTTATCTGATAATCGCACCTAAAAGACAGGCGACTTTATTCATTTTGTTTGATTTCGGCTCTAGTCTGCCGTAGTTATGAATTTAAAAAAAATTATATTTGTACAATTTTCCGTTTTAAACCTGTGATGTTTTTAATTATTTGTAATAACGACCTATGTCCGCGATAGGTGTACCTATCACGTTGGCTAACTTCAATGTAATTCTCACATAGTAAGTAATTTTTAATTGAGTAATTTATAAGAATTTTAACTTGTATCCTATTGTAGTATTTTCCTGATGAAGAAACAAAATATAGTTTCGAAAGCTTGAAAATTTAACAACTTTTTTATCCTTGGCTGCATCCCCGTCTAAGAAAAAAATTTCGTTTTTATATACAGGGTGTTCAGTTTAAAACTCCGCAGCTGGATATCTCAAAAACGGAAAAAGATAAATGATTTCTGAAAAATCCACTGTATAGTTTCAATAAATAGCTTTACTTGTGAGTACAAATCCCGTTCCTCTCAGTGCAGGTATAGATGTCGTTGCAATCCGGAAACATATTTTGTTGACAGCAGTTTTGAAAAGTGGCGCATATGAAAGATCTCTAAATTATAAGCAGCTTTTGTGATATAAACAATTTTCGAAAAGCCACTAGTTTCCGAGATACTTGGATTTGAGGTAATTTTTTTCCAGGAGGAAGATTTTTAAAGTTAAGCTTTCAGGCATACTACTGCAGATTTTTGTCGTATTAGATTGCTTTGAATAAAACTGATGAATTAATTTTATTTAACTAATAGATATCACAGGAAATTACTTCATTTAATCTTGTTTACGCAAATCATAGTTTTTTTGATCAAGATAAAGCAATATTTATTTAACAAAAACTGATGCAAAATTAACAAAAATTACAAATAAATGATACTAAATTAACATAATACACGAGTCACAATAAGGGTTCAAAATTGTCATCATTTTCATGAATACATAATTAATATCTTTTTCCAAGTTCGGTATCAGTTGCCGGAATAGATGCACAGTTCGCATAAATTTTATTGCACAAGTCAGCCAAGTCTTCAATTTCTGTTTGGTAAATTATGTTCTTTAGGTAACCCCACAAGAATAAATCGAGTGGGGTTAAATCGGGGGTGCCTATCCATCGCCCCTGAAAATATTCATGAAGAAAATTTTGCTCCCTCCTTTCGTTATGACTTGGTGCCCCGTCTTGTTGGAACCAGATATTTTATCTCATAACTAAAGGAACTTCTTCCAAAAAACATTTAGTTGGGTCTGAAGGAATTGCAAATAATTGCGACCGTTCAAATTTTCCTCATATAAATAGGGTCCAATTAATATGCCATTAATAAAATCACACCATACATTTATAGAAAACGTCGTTTGGAAATGTCTGTCTTTGGTCCATCTAGAGTTACTGTCATGCCAGAAATTATGTCTACTCAAAATCCCATTTTTGTAAATCGACTCTCGTCAGTCCATATAATGTTATTTAAAAAGTGGTTGTTTTCTTAAGCCTTCATTTCCAATTCTGTAATAAAATTTAGTCTTTGTAGCATATCACCAGGACGTAATTTAGTGGCGGTTCGTGACATTAAGAATAAGTGAAGTATTTCCTTTGATTGACTAAAAAGGAAAAAAAAGCGCCGCAGGCGAAAATTTTCAAGGTCAAACGCTTTTAAATGAATCTGGAAATTTTTAGTTGCATTTGCAATATTACCGAAAAACTGACGTTCGCCAGAAGGATTTTCATTTAGATTTTACAAAAACAGGAACACAATTAAACACGGCATACAGAAAAGTTTTTTTAAATAAACACTTCCACGCAACCACTTATACTTCAAATACCATTCATTCTGAAACTTCCGAACGTACACTTTGCCTTTTGATTTCCCCCTTTTTTCCACATCGAGAAAAGGCATAGGTCTCTCGCAATTTAAAAAATCGTTTTTGTCCTCAATTTTCCATCTGGAAAATGGCATTTCCAATAAAATACATACTGAATCATACATAGGAAACATCTCTACAATTAATTATTATTGATACAAAAGAAATTTTAACAAAAAATCGTTATAATCGTGCGCGTAATCGTAAACTGTTTAAAGTTTAAAGGCAGGTAATGGGCGATAGCGATGCTGCTTCAATTTCTGCGTCACTCGTTCCCCCACGCCGTAGTTTACTCACGTGTTGGACGCCTCGTTGCAATGACAAGCGCTGCAAACAACGCTTCGAAGTGAATACAAACTGATTTCGTCCGCGTCACTTGCTTATGCTATACGTTGTATGGTACGAAGTTCACATTTGCGCTCAACGAAGGCAATTTTTTTTAGAAGGCGTTCACCGTGCAACTATTCTGCTTATTTCTGCGTATAAAACAAACAAACACGATATATTTTCAATATAGAATTATACCTAAATTATAAAATTTATATAAATTTAAAAATAATTTTAAATTGCACAACGAAACGGAAATTTTAGGTGAAGCGGTGCGTCACTTGCGTCACCTGGCGAGCCGCTACTGACGTAATTTATGAAAAAAATGCACTTTGTAAGGGTGATACGTATTTCGCTGCAAGATATTATCGACCGATGTAACGGATATCCCCGTTTCTTGTTGCATAGCTCGCACCGAGGTATGTGGATTAGTTTCAACCCTACCTAGTACCACGGCAGTGTTTCTATCATTTGTAATAGTGTTTCTACGATGCTTCTTTTTGTTAAAAGAACCACAATGAAGCAAAGTCGATAAAGACAAAAAGGTTTTATGATCGGGATGTCGACGGTTTGGGTAACGAACCTGATAAAGTATTTCTGCTTTTCTTAAATTTCTACGGCATTCACCGAATATTAAAATTATGTCGAGCTTTTCTTCATTGGTGTACTGGAACATACTGAATAAATGTCAAATGTGTCAAAGTTGAAGGTGTATACTTGTAGTTATGGTAATAGTAATATGTATCAACCTTGACACTTCAAGAAAACAAGAGAAGGTTCAAGAAAATGACCAGTTTTTAAATAACATTATATGGAGTGACTATGGACATTATTTGTAATTTTTGTTAATTTTGCATCAGTTTTTGTTAAATAAATATTACTTTATCTTGATCGAAAAGACTATGATTTGCGTAAACAAGATTAAGTGAATTTCCTGTAATATCTATTAGTTAAATAAAATTAATTCATCTCTATTTTATTCAAAGCAATCTAAAACGACGAAAATCTGCAGTAGTTATGCCTGAAAACTTAACTTTAAAAAATCTTCCTCCTGGAAAAAAATTACCTCAAATCCAAGTATCTCGGAAACTAGTGGCTTTTCGAAAATTGTATTATTACAATAATTTATATTACAAAAGTTGCTCATAATTTAGTGATCTTTCAAGTGCGCCACTTTTCAAAACTGCTGTCAACAAAATATGTTTTCGGATTGCAGCGACATCTATACCTGCACTGAGAGGAACGGGATTTGTACTCAGAAGTAAAGCCATTTATTGAAACTATACAGTGGATTTTTCAGAAATCATTTATCTTTTCCGTTTTCGAGATATCCAGCTGAGGAGTTTTAAACGGGACACCCTATATATATATATATATAAAATTATAAATTTGAAATCCATGGCCAACTTTATAAGTAATCAAAAAAAATCGGAAAAGTACAGAAAGTTAAGGCCGTTTAACTTTTGTATTTTAAGAGATAAAGAAAACTTATTTTAATAAAATTTCATGGCAAAATTGATATATTTCACAAATTTCGTATTTAATTTGCTGCGCCCTCTACGCGGACAAAAAAAAAATAATCGAAGGAGGCTGTGGATACAAAAAAATGCTTGTTTCTTCCTCTTTCAAGCGATGTCACCGTTATCTTTTATATTTATTAGGTCCATTTTTTATAATTTTGGTATCAAAACTGTAGTTTTAAAAATGCCAACTTCAAAAAATTTAATGAATATAATGTAGGTACTTCTGTTAAACAAGGAATCTACAATATCTGGCACCCATCAGTTTACTATCACAGACGTAAGATCCTACAATTTTGGTATCAAGAATTTTAACCCAAACGTTTACTGAGAACCTATGCTGCAGTTTCTCCGTGCCATTAAAATATCCATTGTTACAAACATTAGACATATCTGACCAGAAAATTTTTCTGCATATAAAAGGGTCTTCCCTCTTTCTTTCTTGTCACCACCCACAGATTAGACATATCTGACCAGAAAATTCTGCATATAAAAGGGTTTTCCCTCTTTCTTTTTTGTCAGCACCTACAGAACCCTAATCTCCTCGGTTTATCTTCCAACCTCAAGAGATGCACTTTTTTCAGCTTATAACATTTGAAATCATTTTTTCGTAATATCCTTGTACTATCATACTTCTTTACATTGTCAATCTCTCACTGTTTTACTCATTTTTCCTATTTAAATAATTTAAAATTCTGCTAACATTACCTATTTTATTAACAACAGCTGATTTTATTGCCATGTTCTTCTTAAGAGATCCATATCAACGAAGGTTTTCAACATATTACATTTCTCAATATGTGAAAATATCGTTATTAATCAAAATGAACGGCAACAATTTTTAAAGCAACAGTTATGTGTAAATTATAACAATAAACAATTTGTTAAATAATGATATTAGTGGAATAACACAAATGTTTTCACAGCGTATTACATTTAGCGTGCTGCTTTGGCTGTGCAAGAATAATGTTGAAGGCTCAGTTTTCTCTAAAGTAAAAAACCAGTATTTCTGTATAATCTGTATTTTGTTTATATTTATTAAATTTTTTGTAGTTGACTGTCAATTTTGCCATGAAATTTTATTAAAATAAGTTTTCTCCATCTCCAAATAAAAAAGACCACCCTAAACTTTTGGTACTTCATCGGTTTTTTAATGATTACTCACAAAGTTGGCTATGAATCTCAAATTTGTTTTTATGAGCATACAGGCCTAAAAAAATGAAACAAAGAACATACAAAGATTTTTGACGTGCGTCGTGTATTAAGCGAGATCCATAGGAGTGGCCCTCTTATAGCAGATAACCTTTATATGTACAGGGTGTTAGAAGCTTGATTGCCTTAATTTTAACAAACGATAGAGTACATTAAAATAAACCAAAAAACCTCATATGACATGATTCCTAAACTCAACCATTTCCGAGAAAAAAAATATCAAAATCTTCAACTTGATGTACAAAAGTTCGATTAATTAAAGAATATTGACATAACTGCGTGCATAGAATACCATAAAATACAATGTTTATCACTTTTTTTAATTTCTTTATGCTTAATTCTGAAAAATAATTAGCATTGTAATAAATTTAAAATTCGATAAAATTCATATCGAGCAATGTGACAGCGGCGCGACGGATAACACGAGGTACTAAGCTGACCAGCAATACGCAATTCAGTTGGTGTCTGGAACTGGACCGTTTCTGAGTGCTTTTTGCGTACCACTATTTCCTTTTCTTGAGGTGTTTTCCAGTGAGTACGCGAAAATTGGATCGTGCATGCATCGAAAATGGTGGTGGATATTTTGAGCGAATGTTGTAGTTTGTTTTATATCTGTGTGTTTAAAAATTACTGAATTTTGCTTTTTGGTAAGTACCTAAATTATTTTTACTACGTACGATTATATGGACGACATGAAATTTGGGTACTTTAATTACATATTTTTCAAATTCATAATTTGATTAAAAGTTAAGTTCCTGTTTTAAGAGATTCATAATTACTAAAATTCGAGCTAAAATTTAAGCACAACACTATCCTCGTACTACAAAATCGATAAATTTTATTTTATTTAGGTACTTAAAAATTAGAAATCGATTGTCTTGAAATTTACTAAATATTTCACAATAATTTCCTTAGGACAAACTCCTCAATAATCGCCGTATTTTGAAAACTGTTAATCTTACGCCCCTGTAATATAAAACTTTTTTGTTCAGTATGATTATCTCATGCTGAAGTAGTGGCGGTCAAATTTCTTACACCCTGTATATATACAGGCTGTTGCAAATTTGCTTCTCACTACAGGGACCTCGGAAACGGTAAGAGGTACGAAGTAGCTTAAATGCGGACAAAGTTGCATAATCAGGGGACCAACATTATGCCTCTAAAAAATCAAGGCTAACATGATTAGTTTTCGAAATATTTGAAAAAGGCCGAAATTTTGGAAATCCGTTTTTGTTTCATTTCAGCCTCGTTTGGGGTGATATTGAAAAAAGAAGGAACACATTCTTATGATCACCTTTTGGTCTCCGTCGATAGGAATAATTAACTTTGTTTTTTTTTAAATACGACCCTGGAAATTTTATTACATTTTTGCAAGCTTTCATGACCCCCAGTACTGTACTGCCTCAGCCCGAACCAGATTCAGACGTTTTTCCTCGAAAAATTCATCTAAGTAAAAAGAAAATTATCTAATTCTATACCAACTAAATCATCACCCAAAGAGCAAAAGAAATTAAGATGTTACTTGTTTGTCCAGGTGATGTTTAAGATCAATAAGATTATAGATTATACATTTTCAATGTAGTTAGGAGGTACACTGGAAAAGGTATTTATTTGGACTAAATAAATATCATTTACCGAGAACTAATCCTAATTTTGAATATTGCCTAGAACATATGGTGTGAAAAGTAACTATAATAATTAGTCCATAGTCTCATAAATCTCATTTGAATATTAACTGAATTTTACTTTAATATTATGTTATGCTTCTTTATTATTAATTTGCATATTTTAAAATGGAGATGACATAAAATTATTAGAAATATGTCTTAGTTTAATGAACTAACAGTTTTACAATGAAAATAGGCTATTTTATTATTAATAAATCAATGGTTTATAGAAAGTGAATTGCTTTTTTCTCTAATATTGAACGTATTTCTTTCTCGATAAGTCTCAAAACTATGTACCTCCTCAAAATTATTTAAATAACTTATTTAACTATACGTTTATAATTCAACTTGAGATGCTACCTACATACCTAATGTTGAGATCTATAGAAAAACATGTGCAATACTTTGGTTCTAATATTTCGTTTTTGCTAACAATTACTTGTAGTAGGTAGATACATTGTATTAAAACTTATTATTAACTTATTTACTTATTGTGTACATAAATACTCGTATGTCGTTTAAAATTATTTATGATAATTTTCGTTTAGTTTGGTGAGTTATTAAAAATAAATGAGGGATTGCTAATTGAGTTTTATTATTAATTTATGAAACTACAAAAGCAACAATGTCGTATTTATCTAAAGTTATATTACAGGAAAGTTAGTAATAAAAAGATGGAATAAGCTTACTCTAAGATTTTTTTATAGAGAAGTGTAGTTTTAAGGTCAGAAAACATATGTCACATACTCAACTACCAGCAACATACAGCGTTTTGATATAATTTTTTAGCAGTTTTATAGGTATATATTTTATATAGGGTAAGTTGCAAATACATTTTTTAGATACACTGTTAAACCCTTTACAAGTTTTGTTTGAACTTTTTTTTTGTTATTACCATAGCAACGTCAGTATGAAGGACGGATCTTGAAATTTTTAACGATGACTCATTTTAAAGAACTATTAATAAAATTTATATTTATAATATAGGAATAAAAATAAATATTATTTTCCTTCACAATGGTAGACGACGCTAATTAGAAAAGTTTTGTAATTGTCTACGTTTACTAAAAAAATTAAATGCAACGATATAGTTTTTTTTATGGCATGATGGCAGACCATTCATTATGGAACACAAACCGGAGGTCGATATCTTTTTTCGTTTTCAAGTTGTTGCTAAATTAGTGAAGTTGTGCTAGAACATCCTTCTTTATTTAGTTCTCTAAATAACATTGACATAGTCCAAGCCAAAATTAAATTGTAAAACTATATCAATCTTGTCCTTAAAAAGAATTATTGCATTATTTTGAATTTTTTTTTGATAACAAAACAATTACAAAATAATATTTTTATTCCTATATCATAAAAATAAATTTTATTAATAGTTCTTTAAAATGAGCCATCGTTTATTGAAATCGATTAAGGCATTTAGAAGTTATATGACAATTTAAAAATTTCAAGATATCGTCCTTCATACTGACGTTGCTATGGTAATAACAAAAAAAAAGTTCAAACAAACTTGTGGAGGGTTTAACAGTGTATCAAAAAACTATATTTGCAACTTAGGTTATATAAGCGAAATTTCGAAAAACCGACAATTTTCTGTAACACTATAGCAGTTGCGCCCCCTAGCGGTGAAGTTGCAAACTTGAAAATAATTTAAATCAATTTCTTTTGCTCGTATTTATTAATAGACTTTTTACCCCATAATTGTAGCACATCTAGTTTTCTATATACAGCCGCTCGATACCGTTAATGGATCACCCTGTATATATTTTTTTATTATACCTTTGTATCTCCAGAAAATTTCTTTCCTATTGTCATCCAATTTAAATTTTCAATTTCATTATATTACAAATTGTTATTTTTCAATATTGAAAGTAAAAAAAATCAAAAACAGATTTTTCTGGAAAATATTTAAAAGTGCATAATTAATTCGTAATGAACACCCTCGAAAGCCTATAAAATTATACGTTTGATGCTCATAAATATTCAAACCTCGGAAAACTATATAAGATTTTCCAAGAATTTTCTGCAATTTTATTTCCTATAATTAATTTTTATTATTTAAAAATGGACTGACCATTATTTTGGATCCAATTTTAACAAATCTGTACTTCATTTAAAAAATATACGGGAAATCTATTGGGAAAATTTAAATTTTTCATAGGAGCAATTTTGTAAAAAATTTAGTTACCTAATTGTGAACAACTTTATATACCTATCTGATGTTTTTTAATATTAAATCGATTAAAGTAGTAAACTATACAGAAATTGAACTTTTATAACCAACTGGTTCACATTTGTGGAAATATATATTTGGAATAATTTTACAGTAACATTTTTTAAATATAAAAGAATATAATTCGCCTTACAGATATTCTAAAATCATATGTAGTTATAGTCATTAGTATTGCAGTTAATTAGATATAGACAAAACTGTTTCTTTTTTAATTGGAGCAAAGCAAATGGTTTGTATTAAATGCAACTGGCTTATCTCAAAATAATACACTCAAAACTCAAAACAGCCGATTACTTTAACAGAAAGTAATTGTTTTTTCAATGTAATAGCATGTCTCCTGCTCAAACAGTAAGACAGGACATTTAACTGTGAAGAGTAATAGAGTAAACGCTTTGTAAAATATGGTTTTTGGGTTAAATAATTTTATTTTTAACAATAAGAAAATGTGTTTTAGTTGCTGTAACTATTCTAGATATTCTCAGTTAAATAGTACAAATGTAATAAAAAATAACACAAAAACACCAAATTTTTATCGATTAAAAACGTCTTTATTTTCAAGCAGATGGATAAAGAAACACACGTTTTGCAAATGGGTACCTACCCACATGAGTTATAGGTACCGTAATATTTTTATTACATGCTAATGTGTGTTATTGTGATTCTATTAGGTACATTGTTTTAATCTTAGTTCCACGTACGTGTTTAATTACAAATACTTTACTACTGAAAATATATCCAAAGTGTATCATACCACAATGGGATTGCCTAATTTGTACGTCTTTTACTCGATATTTTCTGCATAAAAGAATATTAAACTATAACTTAAATACAATCTTTAAACCAAGATAATATATTTTATATTTTATTATTTTTGTACATAAATAAAATTTGAATATTTTATGGATCTGTTAGAAGAACAAAAAAAAATGTCAAATGAACAGAGATGCAACATGAATTGTTTCATTCTTTAGTCCAGTTCTGAACACATTAACGACGACTTATGTATACTTTTTATCTGTTTCTGCAGCGAATAGGGGAAAAGTGTCAAGCATGTAAAATAGTTACTTTAATCAATCACACACATAAATTCTGTTTCAATTAATGCCGGTACGATAACTAAATAGGATATTCACTGATGCAATTTAGGCGACTAGTTTCCAAAAATGTACCTACCAGGTGCAGGAGTAAAAAATATTAATTTCTTATTAATATCCCAAAAACGTTAAAATTGTACAATTAATGTTTACTGAATTACTTATCTATATGTATTTATTGTCAAAAAACCTGAAGAGTGATGCGATTTATGTCACTTTCCACTATAACTACGCATTACATCAACGTACAGAATTGATAATTTCAAATTGATCGTAATATAGAATAAAAATATACGAAATACATTTTCGGCAACAGAAAAAAAATACTAAATAAAATATGAATGAAAGAGGAGAATATAATATTTATTAAGTATTATTAACATAAACGTAATACAATATTTTTTTTGTAAGATAAAGGAAAAATATCTATAAATTGATATAAAGTAAACAAAATTTTTAATAAAAAATTATAACGGCATTTTTTTACGTTACCCATAAAAAAAATTTTAATTTAAATAATCCAGAAAAAATAATTCAAATTATACGTTGCATTTATGTCATATAAATAGATACATTATTCAATGTTTACTTTAGTTAATAGGTAATCTTATTTTCAATTATCAGGTATGCCAAAAATGTGTATAGATATGTTATAATTTCATTGAATAAGCGGTTTTATGTCATTATTGAATAATTAAAGTCATAGTTGAAATTAATAATTTTATTTGGTACGCGTTAATGCTTACAATACATTCAGTAAATCGTTTATACATGCACATATAAACAATTTATGACTACAACAATAATAATTTTATTTACATTTATAATAATTACTAAGTAGGTATAGGTATTGTTTGACAATTAAGTATCATAAATATTAAATATTTGGAGCAGTTTCCTAATAAAATAATGCAATAAAAGTGCGTTAACTTAACAAGTATTATCACATTTATTTATAAGTCTAAAATAATATGTACCTATTTATATATACAATTAAACGAAATATTCAGGAACTACACCTTCGTTTTATGTACATTTTAATTTACTGTTTTTTTGTTAAAAATCAAGGTAAAACAGAACAGACATTTTTGAGATGGGAATACTAATTAAATATACATCATTTATAAACTTCTATTTTCATCTAACACTTGTTAGATATACTTATTTTACAGTCTAGTTTCAAAATGTTTTAACAATTTTTCGGTACCGAAAAGTAGACATTTTTATGTAAGATAAAAATATGAGTTTGTTTCACTAGTGGTTTATCATATTTCGAAATAAGGCAATAAAATCAAATGCGATTGCTATCTACTAAGTATAACACGTTTGTTTTTTCGAAAACTATAACAAGGATTCAATAAATAAGA
This sequence comes from Anoplophora glabripennis, assembly GCF_000390285.2. NCBI lineage: Eukaryota > Metazoa > Arthropoda > Insecta > Coleoptera > Cerambycidae > Anoplophora > Anoplophora glabripennis. The sequence goes on along the minus strand of NW_019417442.1, from coordinate 68,825 downwards.
TATAAGTAGAAAAATAAATATTCGTTAATAAATATGAGCTCATTTATTTAAATGTCCTATAGTTTCTTTTTAGTTTACGGTCTGCATGAAATTGTCCATTAAATACAATATTTTACGCTGAATAAATGTAATATAACATTTTATTTATAAATATGAAATAATGTATTTTAGGCCATATTTTTAAATATTAAATAAAAAAAAAGGTATAAACTAAGACGTTAGTTCAAAATTTTTTTGGAATATTATGTAGCTAATAGAGTACGTACGTGATAACTTATAATAGAATATCTTTGAATAAAACTCAGTCAATTTTCCAATTGAATTGGGTTCATTTCTTGAAAACACCATTTGCATAATATCTTTTCGAGTTAATCACTTTCTTTGCTAAGCTATAATTGGGACGCCCGGAATAAATCGTCTGTTGCTGATATTCCATAGTTTTCATAGGGAACTGAAGAAGATTGCATTAAAGCCATGGGATTCGTGAAAGTGAGATCGTAGCAGGACGAAGTTAATACCCACGGATGAACATGAGGAAGAATGTGTGTCGCACTTGGTACTATAGGCGGCGGCTTGTCTGGGGAAATAAGACTCTCTATGGTGAAGGACCTTTTGGGTCTTATACAAGTGACTGATGATTCAGGAGGCTTAGTTAGTATTGGGGAGGAAGGTTCTCCATGCGTTGATAGGACAGGCGTATTTACTACTGATGGATTCATATCCATTAGAGAATTTGGCGGTGAGAAAAATATTCTATTTATGTTTGTTAAAGCTGCTAATTCATTTTCTAATATTTCTTTGTCACTTTTGAGCAATTTGAATCGTTTCCTTCGCCGTAATAGACTGCCATTAACGAACATATCAAATGCTGCTGGATGTAAGGCCCAATAAGCTCCTTTTCCTGGTCTGTCTGGCTGTCTGGGTATCTTTATAAAGCAATCATTGAATGACAGATTATGTCTAAGTGAATTTTGCCATCTTTGTGTATTTTTTCTGTAATAGGGAAATCTGTCTGTTATAAATTTATATATTTCTGACAAAGGTAACATTTTCTCTGGAGAGTTCCAAATGGCCATCGCAGTTAATGATATATACGAGTAAGGAGGTTTCTGGTCACCATACGAATCCCTAGACGGTCGCGGCATGTTGAAATCACTTACATAGATGCACTGAACAAACACAAGATCTTAAGCAAACTCCGCTAAACCACTATTTGAACTGATCCTTCAAAACATTTAGTAACTTTAAAAGGACATTCAACGCCCCTGTAGATTTCTATTGGTAGTTTCAGAACAATGGCATTTTAAGAACGCCCTTGCTCCACCTCTCAATAGCAGTTCGTCCTTTTCTCAACGTTAACATCGCGCCAATTGGCTTAATAAGAAGTCATATATTAACACAAGGGAGCAACCAATAAAATAATGCTTTGCATTTTATAATAAATTACTTTATTTGAGTAAGATTCATTTAATATGGCTGATGTAGTTAAACGAAATTTATTGTTTGGAATTAGTTCACTTGCAAACACACTCAGTCATTATATTTTATTGAATACATTTTATGGTTTGTAATCAGTTATACACCCATTAATATAAATGTAAATTGGTAGAAATGATTTGATTTTTGTCTATGCGATCTTTGATACATTAAGTAGGTATAGGTGTTTATAATTTCATTACAAATCAATTAATTAATATCAAGATTAAGATTAATCAAAGAATAAAATATATGATACCATTATTTTTAATTGTTTATTTTCTCACAAAATTATCTATAGGTAGGTATATTTATTAAGGATAGGTATATGGAATTTAGGTAAAATTAAATAAAATAAAATTTATACAAAGATCCCACATCTTTTGTTTCCAAATGAACTATTATTCTATTTTCAGTATTGATAGGAAATTCTTAAAATTTTAACACGAGATATTACTAAAACGTATCTAGTGTCTATATTTGCTTACATAAAAAAGTAACAACTTCTAAGATTATATTTACCTATTAGCTATTTAAAATTGTCTTTTAAATGACACACGATATTTGGATAAAAAAAAAGATATATGTATGGTACCCGAGGCAAATAAGACCCAGGAAGTAATAAGGCCCACATTTAAAAATTCGCGCTAAAATAATTTGATGATACGTCACTCTTCACACACACATACGACTAATTTAGTTAAGAGAAGTTTAATTTAGTTTTTGTCGGAGACATACAACTCTCAGTTATTGTTTTTGTAAAAAAAAACAAATTAGGGCTTATTTTTTTTAATCAAAGAAAAAGTAGTCTTATTTACAGGGTGTCCGGTTCATATTTCAAAAAAACTTGTGTGCAAGTTCCCCATTGGAAAATAATAGGAGTAGTTCATGTAAATTTTTTTTCTTAGACGCCCTGTTTTCGAGATACAGTGTGTTGAAGTCGTTACTTGCTATATGGTTTTCCTTAATTACCTTTATGTCGGCTAAAGATAAAAATGTCAAAATTTGTACACGACTAAACATCAACTGTACGTTAAGAATAATGTGCAAACCGTTTCTTTCTGAAAAGCAGTGTCGCCGATACAGGTAATTGAAGGGGTACAATCGAAGAAAAAATATGTTAAAAGTCAAAATTGATTACATTTCTAAGCAGTTCTGTAAACTGTAAAGAATACTACAAAAAAAAGATATACGTGTCGAAATTCGGTAGCATGTACCATTTTCGAGAAAAATGAAGTTGCATTTTTTTTGCTCACATAAAGCGGCATAACAAAATATTAAATTGAAAGAGGACCTTACCATTGAATGATCTGAAGAGAAGAAGACATTTAGCTGCCAACAGTATTTGCATGTAAGACTATAATTTTAATTTCTTATATATCACATGAAATAGTTAAATTGTAAAACATTTTATTAACTAAAAAAAAATTAAAATTTATTTTAAGTTTCAGTTTGTTGTAAACTACTATTTAAAAACGTAAATCAAAATAAACAGATTATGGTCATTATTTATCTATTATTAACTAATTTTAGATTTTGTAAACGACTACACTACCATTACTAAAATAAACAATTGTTGAATGTAGTGAATTGTTGATGGACATGAATGCTTAAAAAAAGTGATAAGAACAGAAAAATATTAGGAAACAAACGCGGAGACATACATAACAAAACAGCTCCACAATTAAATAAATGTACAAACTCGAAATACTACAGTAGATACTGAAATTGTCCCCCATTTCCTTCTATGCAACTTCATTTTTCTCGAAAATGGTAAATGCTACCGAGTTACAACAAGTCCTTTTTTTTGTAGTATCCTTTAGAGTTTACAGAACCGTTTAGAAATCTAATAAATTTTGATTTTTAACATATTTTTTCTTCGACTGTACCACTTCAATTACCTGTATCGGCGTCACTGATTTTCAGAAAGAAACGGTTCGCACATTACTCTTAACGCACAGTTGATGTTTACTCGTGTACAAATTTTGACATTTTTATCTTTAGCCGATTAAAGATAATTAAGGAAAACCATATGGCAAGTAACAACTTCAACACACTGTATCTCGAAAACAGGGCGTCTAAAAAAAATTACATGAACTACCTCTATTATTTTCCAATGGGGAACTTGCACACATGTTTTTTTAAAACATGAACGGGACACCCTGTATACAGGGTGTCCCATTTTTATTCTGAAAAAATTCAGGAAAAGGTAGATCCGATAAAATTAAAGGGACCTTGCTATATAAACCTACACTGAAAGAAATGGGCTTATTAAACTGTTTATCTAGAATAATGTGTATAGCGCACATTAAAACTTTTATAACTAATATACAACTTTTATTAAAAAAAGCAATCATCTCCATACTCATTATTCAATCAGTTTAACTGGAAGGTGCTTAATACTCCTTATGCATCTATGAAATAAAGGTTATAATGAATTACTTATACATTATTAGATGTTATTGACTTTATATTCCAATTGTATAGTAGGGAAGATTTGTTGTATCCGAATTTGTATATAACAATTGTATTAACAGAATTATTCGTTCTTATACTGAATATGTTTCCGTTTTTAACGTGTAAAACGCATCTTATAATGGTTAAGTGATCGTCACCTCTCGGTGCATAATCGGTTATGGTCGTTGTTAAGTTATATTCATAGTCTTGTAATAATAATCATGTCAGACCCGAGAGCGAAGTGCGCCGACTCAATAAGAAACTTGGCTATTCCAGCCGCTGATTTAGGGTTCGCCGTACGAGCTCATCCCTTCTATGATTTCAGTAGCATGCTATGTATGAAGCAGAACGGTACTCAACTATCTTATACAGTCCACTTTTATTGTCCATAGATGTTCAATCATTGTCAAAATAAACACACAAAACCACAACGTCTTTATTATCTTTACTCAAGAAGAGAAAATACAACAATCGTAAAATTTCCGACAGTCCGCTGTGCATCGACTTACACACGTCTAGTTTGATGAAAATGGACAGTATATGCACATGTTTTGTGGGATACTTGATCATATCGCGTTGTGTGAAATGGAAAATTATTATGTAATTATCTAACTGTTTTATGGCTTGTAATTGTTTTGTTTTTTCAAATGTAAATCTTGTCTAAATCTTAAAAATTATTATTTTGTAGGTCCTATTAGAAATCGCTGATGTTAAGTTTTACATAAGATGGAGGAACAGAAGGTTAACGGTGACAAAGAAAAGCATGGGTATAAAGTCAATCAACCAGAGGAAATAAAATTATATGGAAAGAAGCTCAACCTTTCTGGGGATGCTTCATTCTTAAGGTGGAAGAGTTATAGTGCAAATTCTCATGTAATACAAGAAAATACGGGTGCATCGTTGCTAAGAAAATAAACTGGACAGTTTTGGGAGCGATTTGTCATCATTTTTAGTGCTTAAAAGTATGTTTTATGTATGTTTACATTAGAACCTTAGCTTGTAATTACAGTTATCCAATAAAATTTCTGAAAACTTAATGACATATGTTTTTAACTTATACAGATTATACAACAGTTTAACACATTTATTATTATAAAACATATTACCAGTACTAGATGTTCTAATAACGATATGGAACACTTTAATAACAGTTATTGCTATTATTTCGTAAAGGGTATAAAAAACGTTGTATACTAGTTATACAATAATTTAATAAAGAATAAGGTTTATAGTCACTATACAACTGTGCTAGCAATACGCGTTTTATATCCAATATTCACCTGTTTAACTGTCACATATAGTATACAATGGTCTTATAATGGTATATAGAATTCTAATAAAGAATAAAACGCATTTCTTTCAGTGTATTTCGAAATGTAAACCCTTTCCGAAATACAGGGTGTTGAAGTTGATTTTTTTTTAAATTTTTTGTTAATATATCTAAGAGTTATAAATCAATTGTTCTAAAATTTTGTGTAGTGAATGCCACAGTGCACTAGTACTAATTCACAAAATCTCAGCTCGATAGAAAGAGCCAGTGGCGTGCATTCCGCACTTGCCGATACCTTTTATGGTTTTATATGTTACGCCACTGACTGATCTTCAAAATAATAAGTAATTTCAATAGTCCTTATATTGTTCTACCAAAAAGCATTCTTACGTTTTCTCCATAATAGGCACCGTTACGGAGTAAACCGACATTTTATAAAATCATTCCTGATCTTAATTTTAGCAGAACTGTCGTAATCAACAACTCAAACGCTCAACTCAATCACTATTCGTTATCTAAAAAATGCTGAAGCGTGCTCCTGGCTAATTGAATACTATCTGTGATTACTGACAATGATACTTTTTGATTTTAAACAGAAACTGTATCATTAATGTATCAACGAATATTTAAATATTGTTCAAATTGCAGGCCATTGGCCGCAGTACAGGCCTCACATTTTTTTCTAATTGCTCGTTTAATTTTTTGCATGACGAACCTATTTTGATTTAAATCATGACAGGCAGCTCTAATTCGTTGTTGCAGCTGTTCACGTAAGTTGATCACACTTTCATATACCTTGTCTTTTATTATGCCCCAAATGGAAAAGTCCAAAGGAGTAATATCAGGCGAACGAGCTGGCCAAGGAATAGGGCCTCCGCGACCAATCCATTTGTTAGGATATTGCTCATTAAGCCAACATACTACTGCCCTTCCTGAGTGGGCGGGTGCTCCATCCAACTGCAGCCAACAATCTGCACGAAGCTGTAATGCCAAACCAGAACAACGGGAAGATCATGTTCTAGAAAATCTAAAAATTCATCGGAATTTAAACGTTGAGGCAAAAATACAGGACCAACCAGTTCTACATTAATAAAACCCAACCAAACATTCACACTAAATTCATTTTGAAATGATTACGGCCTAATAGCGTGTAGGTTTTCATGTTGCCACAAGTGTAAATTGTGATGGTTCACAACGCCTAGCCTCGTAAAACACGCTTCGTCTGTCCACAGAACCTTAGAGACAAAATCAACATCATTTTCGATTTGATTTAACAACCAATAGCAGAAATGCATTCGATTCTGCGCATCTCCAGGGTGCAAATTTTGAACCTTTTTAAAATGATATGCATGTTGATGATCTTTTTTAAGAGTTCGCCATACCTTGTTTTTATTTAATTGCAGCTGCTGGCTTGCTCTTCTCCCGCTTAGTCGAGGATTGTTACGAAATACACGAATAATTCTCAAATTTATTCTTTGATATCTGTGCTCTAATGTTGTGGTTTTTCTTACATTACCAGTTTCATGGAGTCTTTGAAATGTATCAGTAAATACTTGAGAATTTGGATGTTGTCTATCAGGAAACCTCCGTCTGTATTCTCGAGATGCCCCCAACGCGTTACCATTATATAATTCGTAACAGAACACAATATTAGCATATTCAGCATTTGAAAATTTATATGGTATTATTAAAGCACTTAATGGTATTTTATAATAAGTTAAATCCGAGTACCTAATTAATGTAAATTTAAGTTTTCGTTTTTCAACAAAGAGTGATCATGTCAAGTTTATTATGACAACCAAAATTGTTTTCAAAGCAACTCTGATTTTTAATTTTCTGCTACTAAGAATGTATAACGTGTGTATTGCAGCGAGTGGCTTGCAATTTGAACATTTAATATTCGTTGCTATACTACTGGTACAGTTTCAGAAATCAACATCAGATAATATTCAATTATCCAGGAATGTGCTTTAACATTTTTTAGATAAGGAGTACTGAAGCCAAATGAAAACAACCTGAGCGTTTCAGTTGTTGATTAAAACAGTTCTGCTAAAATTAAGATCAGGGATGATTTTATAAAAATGTCTGTTTACTCCGTAACGGTGCCTATTATGGAGAAAACGTAAGAATGCTTTTTGGCAGAACAATGTATGGACAATTGAAGCTACTTATTATTTTGAAGATCAGTCAGTGGCGTAACACATACTTTTTATAAAAGGTATCGGCAAGTGCGCAATGCACGCCACTGGCTTTTTCTGTCGAGCTGAGATTTTGTGTATTTGTACTAGTGCACTGTGGCATTCACCACACAAAATTTGAGAACATACATTTACAACTCTAAGTGATATTAACAAAAAATGATAAAAAAAATTTCAAATTCAGCACACTGTATTTCGGAAAGGGTTCATATTTCGAAATAAGTTTATATAGTAAAGTCCCTTTAATTTTATCGGATCTACCTTTTCCTGAATTTTTTCAGAATAAAANCTAAATGTGAACCTTGTGGCACACCAGAAGTTATAAATATTGGGTCAGATTTGAAACCACTGACTACAACTATTTGAGATCTATATATATATATACAGGGTGATTCAAAAAACCGCTGACAGACTTCTAGGGTAGGCAATACATGAAAAATTAAGACGAAAGGTCTTAATAAACATAGGGTCGCAAATGCCTCCTTAACGAGATAGAGGGCGTCAAAATTTCTGTAAAATTAAACATTGCAATAATTCCAAAATGCCTGAACATTTCTATTTCAAACTTTCTATGCGTACTTAGCACCTTAAGACTAATGTTTGGTGCTCTGCTCAAAATTTTATGAGCAGCAGTGTCGTAGAGACGGGGTCAATGTCACCCTTCTTTTAAAATATTTTCTACACCACTGCTAATTTTGTCAAACGTTCAATTGTCTATCGAATTGGTCTCTTGAAAAATTTTGATTAAAGCAACCATTTTTAAGAAAAACATGTTTGTAGAAAATTTGTGTTTCCATGAATTTATTTTCATTCATTTTAGTTTCGCATAGTAGGCTTGTGCTATTCAAAATAAAATTAAACATCGGCTATTGACTAATGTCAATAATAACTGATAAGTGAGTTAAGTAAACTAGCTTATAAGCTTCTTTTTGTCATTTTTACGGTTATTTAAATTACTTCAGCTACTTCACTATTTTCAATAACAGTATGAATTACGAATATTCATTTGAAGAGATGACAGATATGCATCTATGTTATGGGCTAGCGAATTTTGTTTCCCGTGATGCAGTTAGGCGGTACAGAGAAATGTTTCCTGCACGAAGAGCACCAAATGTTTGATAATATCGATAGAAGATTAAGAGATACGGGTAAATTAAAAGCAACAAAAATTAATTCTGGACGACGCGACGGCGTTATGCTAGAACTCCGGAATCTGAGGAAATGGTCCTGACAGCAATAGAATATAATAATGTTAAGTACCCTACAAATTTCTAGAAATTTAAACATATCACAATCATATGTTCAACAACAATTGTACCATTATCACTTTCAACGTGTTCAACATTTACTACCTCAAGATTACCCGCCAACACTAGAGTGGTCACGATGGCTGCTTGGCAGGCTTGCTGATAATCCCAATTTTTCCGCGAATATCTTCTTCACAGATGAAGCATCGCTTACGATACGAAGAATAATTAACTTGCACAATAATCATTTATGAAGCGACGAAAATCGTCGCGTCATTCGAATAACAAATTTTCAGCATGAGTTTTCAATTAACGTTCATGCTGGCATTATTGGCGACACGCTCATTAGTCCTTTTAGGTTACCAAATAGACTTGATGACCAGTCTTACCTTAATTTTAATGGATAATTTGAATAGCTTGTTAGATGAAGTACCATTGGATGTGCGGAGGAGCCTTTGGTTCCACCATGGCGGCGCTCCGGCACATTTCGCTCGACAAGTAAGAGATTATTTAAATATGACATACCCTAGACGGTGGATTGGACGTGGTGGTCCAATCCAGTGGCCCGCCTGTTCACCGGACTTGAATCCTCTGGATTTCCACACTTGGGGACATGTTAAGGAGCTGATTTACGTAACTCCAGTAAATTCGATTGATGAATTATGACAATGAATTCAACAAGCCTTTCAAGCAATACGTAATTTTTTTAAAGAATAAGAAGATCCTTAGCTCGAAGGGTGGAAACGTGTGACGAATCACAAGGTGGTCACTTGCAGCATCTACTCTGATATTTTACATTATTTCCAGATATGCAATTTTTATCATTACGTTTTCACCCTTAAATTTGTTGTTTATTGTTTACGTTATTTCATTCTGAAAAAATTTGTTGAAACCTAAATGACTCAAAAACTGTAGCTTTAATAAAATTTTGCAAGAGACCAATTCGATGAACACTTTACACGAAAATAGTATCCGTGTGACAAAATTGACGCCGTCTCTACGACACTGCTGCTCATAAAATTTTGAGCAGTACATCAAACATTGATCTTAAGGGAGCTAACTACACATAGCAAATTTGAAATAGAAATGTTCAGGCATTTTGGAATTTTGCAGACAATGTTTAATTTTACAGAAACTTTGACGCCCTGTATCTCTTTAAGGAGGTATTTGCGACCCTATGTTTATTAAGACTTGTCGTCTTAATGTTTCATGTATTGCCTACCCTAGAAGTCTGTCAGCCGTTTTTTGAATCACCCTGTATATATTTTTGTTATAACCTAGAAAGAGAAGAGTGGTTTGGTTTACCTAGTTTGCTTTGTTTAGAGTACTAAAGTACCTTTAGAGTAACTAAACTTTTTGAATAACCTTTTTACCTTCACAGGGGTTAAAAGGCCCATGTTGATTATTAAGGGAAATGTGTAATAAAAGTTTTTTATATTTTTTTTCTTATTTAAGGATATTTTTAATGAGTCATTGTGAAGATAAGTTGTGCGAAAAACTGCATGTTCACAAGAGGGCCTTATTATACAACGTTGATTTAATCATACCCAGAGAAAATTTTTTTGAAAAGTCAAATGTTCTTAATTGTTTCTTGTAGGTAATATTTGTTTAACTTTTGTGATAACTTAAATTAATAAACTTAGAAAAACGTAGAAAACATGATTATGTCTTTTTAAACAACAAAATATACTATTTATTGCATATTTAAGTTAAGTGGGCCTTATATGCCTTACGCATCTTAGGTATAAACCATAAAAATATTTTTTTGTAATTCTACTGTTTCATACAATTAGACATATACAGCATATATCTTACTTATCAATGACAAAAGTTCATGGCACACTTAATAAAACGAATACCTAAAAAGAATTGTAAAAAAAGATAATTTTTGGTTTTTAAATATACCATTAAACAATTTTTCTCTTCAAATAGTAGATATAAAAGACAATTTTAAAGAAAATACTAGAAAGGCAGGCAAACTCCGCTTCGCGGAGTTTGACCTTTCTCTCGGGCCTTCGCCCTCGGGCCGCGATGCGCGCGGCTCGTACCACTCTGCGGTGCTCTCATTACCGGTTAGTAAATATAAATGTTTTAAATACACCCTGTAGTTTAGTTTTTAAACACCCTATATAGAAATGTTTGAAACCCTTTAAAAGAATGGCCGTTTTGGCGGAGAAGCCGTTGGGAAAAGAAAATTTACCTACAAAACCTTACTCTCGGGTCTTTAGCCCTCGGGCCGCGCTGCGCGGGGCTTTAGCAACGCTCCGCGGTGCTCTCACTACCGGTTAGTAAATATAAAATTTTTTGAAACACCCTGTACTTTAGTTTTTAAATACTCTGTATTTGATAACAACTTAAAAAAATATCCGTTTTTGGCAGAGGAGCCCCTATGGGTCAATTTTGTTGGAACGTCCAGTATTGAAATATTCAAAACGTCATCTAGTTAGTAAGCATAAAATATGACCAAAAGATTCAATATGTAAGTAAAACGAAAAAATGTAAAAATGTAAGGAAAAATCTGATCCAGACCTCTGTCAATTTTATAGAATACTTTGTACATAAATTTTCAGAAAAAAATTGGAAGATAAATTCGAATTCGCGTTAATTTTGCGAAACGTTCTATATAAAAAGTTTGAAATAGACCTCTGATAAGTAAACAAAAATTTTTTCGCCGTTTTTCCGTCCGCCAAAATGCTAGTTTTCCAGTCTGACTTGAGAGACAGCGCGTAATGTCGTCGTTCACTGTTTAAGCTGCCGCACTTCGAATCTGCGTTAATTTCGCGAAACGTTCTATATAAAAAGTTTGAAATAGGCCTCTGATCAGCAAACAAAAATTTTTTGGTTTAAATAAATACTTTAAATGTCGTCTAGTAAGTCCCGTCTAATTTTCTAACATCAATTGGAAACGTCATTTTCGCCTAGTAGGTCCATCTGATTTTTTCACCTTGATGTCATCTATGACATACGTCAAATATTAATTAGTAGGTCCCCACTGATTTTTTAACCTCAATTAGAAACGCCAAATATCGTCTTCGCACTCCTGTGTAATATCTTAATCTAAAATACGAAACACGTCAAAACAATCAATTTATAATACGTACCTTCTGATTTTCTAACCTCAATTAGAAACGTCAAAAATTGCGTAGTAGGTACCGTCTGATTTCCTAACCTAAAATACGAAATACGTCAATACCAATCAGTCTGTTCCTTCCATCGATGGCTGTGATTTTCTAACCTCAATTGGAAATGTCAAATATAGTGAAATTTATTTTGACGTTTCAATCTGACATTAATTAATTAGTCACACAAATATGTATTGTTAAAAGAAGAGAAATCCAATTTAATTTGCGCGAACTTGAAGTATTGTGAACCAAGCATTAGCCCGCACCAGCTTTATCTCTCTCGCACACGTCTGTGTTATTGTCGTTTATATTGGCAAAATGACAGATGGGCGAATCCAGTAGTTTATAAGTTCTATGGTCCCGTCTGGTTTCCGAACTTAAATTACTTACGGAATACGTCAAATATCAATGAGTATTTTCCTTCCATCGATCTATGGTTCGTTGTGATTTTCTAACATCAACTGGAAACTTCATTTTCGCCTAGTAGGTCCATCTGATTTTTTCACTTCGATGTCATCTATGAAATACGCCAAATATTAATTAGTAGGTCCCACTGATTTTTTAATTTCAATTAGAAACGTCAAATATCGTCTTGTCACGCCTGTGTGATATCTTAACCCAAAATACGAAACACGTCAAATATCAATTAGTATGTACGTTCCTTCTAATTTTCTAATCTCAATTAGAAACGTCAAATATCGTCTTGTCATTCTTGTGTGATATCTTAACCTAAAATACGAAACACGTCAAATATCGTCAAAAATCGCGTAGTAGGTACCCTCTGATTTCCTAACCTAAATTACGAAATACGTCAAATATCAATCAGTCTGTTCCTTCCATCGATCTATGGTTCGTTGTGATTTTCTAACCTCAATTGGCAACGTCAAATAGAGTAAAATTTATTTTGACGTTTCAATCTGACAATCTTCGTGGTTTTCAGATTTTCGTCGATTTGCGTTCGGGGTTGGTTGAATCTCAGGTCAGTGAGAAGTCCACGGTACATTTGAAAACGGAAAATACTAGTTTTCCAGTCTGGTTTGAAAAACAGTGCGTAGTGTCGTCTTTCCTTGTTTAAGCTGCCGCATTTCGAATCCACGCTAATTTGACACAATCTTTATAAAAGGTTTGAAATAGACTTCTGATCAGTAAACAGAATAATGACATTTCACGATACGGAAGAGTTTTTATCGCCAATTCATTGTTACGTATCTCAATTAATGACAATAATTGTAGAGTAATATAAATGCATTAATGTAATGTAAAACGAATAAAATGTACTAATACAAAGGTGAAAGGTTTATTACAGGGTTTAGGTAGTTAGTCTAAATAGGTATTTAACGTAATAATAAAATAATACCTGTATAATATATATCGTGGCGTAGCAATGTATTAAGGTTCAAAAAAGGCCTAGTAAGGTAAAATAACGGTTCGCCGCGATCCTACAGACATCTTTGACGTTTGGCGTGAAATTATTTTGACATAATTAATCTGACGTTCCTAACGACATTCGAATTTTCTCCGGGTGGACGTGTCCTGCTGCATAAATCTTTCCGACGTATAAAAAGGCCGTCTGTCGCTGAGGAGACCCCGGAAAAACCCAAAATTAGGTAGCGTACGATTTCGTGGAAAGTTCTATAGAAAATGGGTAAAAAAGACATCGGGTCGATAAATATGATTATGTTCCTCATAGTTTTAAGTAAATAACGTAGAAAATAGGTAAAATAAATATTAAAAAACTTCAGTACAAAATATAGAAAAGGAAGAAATATTAAGGAAAGTTTCGTTCTATTCGTAATTTTAATCTGTACCCTGTTGTCTTTTTGAATTCTTATTCTGAGTGGTGGAACACTCAGTATAAAAATTTAAAAAGACAACTGGATAATAAATATACAATTTTCAGATTTTAGTAAATAAAGACAAAATTAAAAATGACTTCGAGTTTCAACGCAATTTTTTAGAAACCCTGTATATAATATACCTATTTGAAAATTTATATATTTTTTTTTATAGTGAGGTTTAAAAAGATGAGCCCATATATAAAATTAAATTACGGCACTAAGTAAAAAAAATCTTGGGGTTACCTCGTCTGAGATTGAACCGCAGACCTTAGGAATACAAAGGGACGTCTTTACCGCTGTGCTGTCGTTGCTTCATCCACAATCCGTCTGTACTGATATTTTAATTGTCATTCACAGCTGAAGTAATCAACAATTTGTAATGTTAAGTTTGCATTTTTCTAACACAAAGTCGTCTCGCAAAAGATCCACAATGAGATAAAACAGATAAATAACGACATTCCATGACTTGGAAGGGTAGTTTAGCCCCAATTTATTTCTATAATTCGCAACTTTTGACGTTTGGGGAGTAAGTAATATGAATGCAATATAGTAACTAACGAAATGTACCAATACAAAGGTTCAAGGGTTTAGGTACTATGGATTGGTTTAAAATTATGCAGTTTTAGAGGGCAAGTACTTGCGTTAATTTGGGGGACAGATATCGTAATCGCAAGCATGTCAAGCGGTAGAGCTACGAAAATGTAAATAACAGGGCGCTAGGCTGTTCTACTATATGTTTGCTTCGTTAATCTAATATAGTACTATATCTATGGTCTTCAAATCTTTTATATGTGACTAACTTCTTGTATTTATATTTTGTGGCTCTCAGTTGTCACTGTTGTCAGCAATTTTAATTTATAATTGCAGCAAAATTGACCTATTTTCGAGTGTTTGATTTATAAAATAATATGGAAATTTGCAGTTGATGTGTAATTATTATATTAGTAAAAACTGATGGAATCAAAAGCTGAAAGGTATGTATACAAATAAACAAATATTGTCTTAGAATAGAATTACAGAAAAATGTTTCTTTTAGATGCTGTTCTTTAAACAATGCTGGAAGTTCGACATTGCAGGGGGTCTTGCCGAATAACTAAAACATTAATTATGAAGTTAAACAGAAAAATATTTTTTTTTGTAAATAAAAATATTGTGACTAGAGTGTTGTGAGAAATAAGAAATCCTCCAAATATAATGTATTGTAAATCCATCGTAAATGGTAATGGGTTAAAATTTCAATGTTATGAAGTTAAATTGAAGATATAAATAAAATGTTTTAATCCAGTTGACATGTGATAGCAGAAGGTTTTATATTTAAAATTAATGTTGTTAGTACATAAATGCCGGTACAGTAGATACCTAATGCAATATTTATTCTGATGTATGTATTATTGATAATATTAAATATAGATAATAAAAAAGAATGTGTTTCATTTGTAATAATTCATTGTGAAAGTAAATTGTCTTTCTGTGACAACAGTGGACATTTAAGAAGACATACTTACCGTATATTTATATACAACTCTTTGAATCGATTAAAACCTGAGTTTTTCAAATAATGATACAAAAATATATATTGAAATTACCTTCCAAAATTTGTCAACTAAAAAATTGTATTTATTATATGTAAAATTGAACATACGTAGGTATCTGTATATTTTATGCATAATGTCCATTGTATAGTATATGTAACGTATAGTTAAAGACCAACAAAGATGTTTTATTTATATCGTTCTTTATTCACTGGTGGCTTCCAGGGGCTTGATTTTTGAAAACAAGAGAACTGATTCTCCAGAGAAAAAATTCACCTGACAAATTTCTCTTAAAAACTTAAATACTTATTTTTGAACGTTGAAGGAATAGGGTTTTTGACCAAATTTCAAAAAGTAGATAATATAATTCTACACGTACTAACTAGTGTGTATACACAATTAGAGATTGAGAAATGCGTCAGAACAGTTTTAAAATAATTATTTAAAACTGATTTTTTATAACATTTCAAAACGGCTGTGACGTCATAAGGGGCACCTTGTAGTGAAATTATGTGTAAATGATTGCGTAAAGGAAAAAAAATTGGAAGAAGACGCTCTGTCAACACTGTCAGTAGTGTCAGTCTGTCAGTGACACTGTCGTATAAAATATTTTCAAGTCTATGAGTTATGTTCCTTAATCTTCAAATTCCTTTATTAAGTAAAATTATTATTTAGTAATAATCATTTAATATCTTCCCTTATAATTAAAGCAAAATGTGTGAATCGGGATTTGTGAAAGCTACTTAGCAAATTTTACCGAAAATTGACATTTTTATCATGAATTGAATTTTTAAAAAGAGACAAGTGTTTTAATATTGGCGAAATCAGAGGTATAAAAGCAGTCAGGTAGGGATCAACATATCTGAATGATTTTATTGTGTTTATTTATATAAAATACCTATTTATTTATGGAAATTTATAGTGCAGTTCGGGAGTCTTATGGAGATAATGCAATTGGCTATGTGGAATGTGGAACAAAACACCACTTAAATTTTATTGAATCCATTACAATCAGGAAATTAATAATAACTGTCACAAATACTGATAGACTGCTGTCACTAGTGTCACGTTTGTTTAAAAAACAGGAGACAGGGCAGCAGGGTTTGATGGACAATTTTGACATATTTTCTTCTTCAAAATTATGCAATAGGATCGCTACTAGCTTCTTGTTCAATTGCCCCTTATGACGTCAGACTAGTTTTTAAGTAACGCAAAAATTCATAAATGATTTCTACCACTAATTTGTCATATATNCAGGGGCTTGATTTTTGAAAACAGGAGAACTGATTCTCCAGAGAAAAAATTCACCTGACAAATTTCTCTTAAAAACTTAAACACTTATTTTTGAACGTTGAAGGAATCCAATTCTCTAGAGAATTTAATTTATGCCGTATGTCGAGGATATATTTGCAACTGACCAATCAGCGGGCAGAGTTTTCTTCAATATTTCAGTGCCATTATTGGCGACCCTGATGTTTAGTCACTTGATTTGATTTTGAAGTTTGTTTTGTAAATGTCATTATATTCGTCAGGGAGACTAGACATCTCCATGATATTCGTAGTAATTTAATATAACTTCAATTTGAATAGAAGTATATTTGAAAACACAAAAAATTTAATATTATTATAATTATGATGAAGCGTTCGTTCACGTCGAAAGCGCAAAAAAGAAATTAATATGCTTAGAAACAACGAAGAACTTTTTAAAATGAAAGTTTTCTTCTACTTTTACTCACAAAAAGGCCCAAGAACAGTGGTCAGATATTGCTGAAACTTTAAATGGTTTAATTAATGTTGTCGCGGATGGTTTACAATTTCTGCAGCTTGCAAATTATTCATTATATTTAGATTTAATAATAAATTATTTGGATCCATTACAAATTTCAAATTTCAAATAATTACGCACCTTCGAACAGCGAATGAATGAAGTGACAATTTGCGCATGAGCATGAGATGACATTCGGATTCAAACTATTCGGAGAAAACGCCAATTCCCTCGACAAATCTCTGTGGAATTATTTCTCTTGATATCTAGAGAAAATATTCCACAAGAAAATTTCAAAAATCACATTATTTGTGTGTGAAGAGAAAATGCCGTAATTTTCTCTAATGAACTAACTCTCCTGTTTTCAAAAATCAAGCCCCAGGGGTCTTCGTTAAAACATCAAGAGTGTAGGAATGTAGTGGTGGATTCTTATAAACCAACTAAACAAAACTTCCACACTGTGCACTATATTTACAGCTTAGTTTCAACTGGAAAACTAAAATTCATGTTAGATTCTACCAACGGCCGGGTAAAAAATACATATACTATACATGTAGAAAGGGTTTTTGAATGACACCCCCAGGCCAAATATTTGTCTTTTGAGTAAACTTGGAAGTGGCTTTTCTCAATGTACAGATTTATTTTTATTGACAGATGACAGGAGTGATATGGACGATTCGAAGATTGTCAGTGATCGAAAAAGTGGAGATAGATCTTCAAGTTTAGGAATCTCGCAGATTTGTACTGCAATGTAATCATGGTAGAGGTTATTATTATTTATAATGAATGGGTAAAGGTTATGTTAAAGTTTACAGTGTTATTTATGTGTCCATATGTTAAGTTAGAAGAACGTATTTCACTGACAATCCAGATCACTACGCATACGTGGGGCAACGACCTATAACATAAGCCCATGGGAACGGTGTTAAACGTAATTTTCTTCTTGGAAAAAAACTATACAAAAGCAATACAATACCAAATAATACGATGTAAAACGGCCCCCGCTAGCGTGATTTACATAAATCGGCGCATATAAAGTTGAAATTTTCCGATTTTCCTACGAACAATGGGCGGCGGCCATCCCACCAGATTTACCGCTGTCATCGGCTGTCATAAACTCGCAAAATTTTTTGTCGAAGGGTTTTATACCATCGCTTACGATCCGTTGGGGCTACTGGGGGGCTGAATATAATTTTTCGCGGAAAGGGAAAGGTATCGTGACGTCACTCGTGAAGAATTCGGCTGCGGAAACTCAGCGAACGTCTCGTAAGAGCCGCGGAAAGTACGTTCTCTTTTCATCTGACAAAAGAGACGCCCATGGCTGAAGGCACAAATTTTATATCGCTAATGCCGGTCTTAAATTTTGTTACATTCGACCTAAAAAAAGTTGATGGAGACATAGAAGAGAGAGATCGTCGCGACGCGTCGCCGGAAAGGCGTCTCGGGGGGGCAACTGGGGCTTCCTCAGTCCTCAGACGCGTTCCGTACGCCGAGACAAAAGCCAGGGCTTCGTTCTCACGCAGAGAGCGGTGGTCGATCGAGCGAGGGAAAAAAATTACGCCGTCACGAAAACGGCGTTTTCGCCGAAATAATCCGGGCTTTATAAAATAATCGGGGTCTCGCGAGAGAGACGCGAGATGCAGACCGGTTTTGAAAAGCTAATTTCGCAGTTAAAAAGGAAAAAATACGCCTCAAAAATACGCCTGAGACGCTCCGAAAGAACGAAACCTTCGCGTAAAAGCGGAAGGAAGTCCCGATCCCTCCCGGGAAAAAAGCCCTCGGTCGGAGAAATCGACCCCGAAATGCTTCCAACTAAAAGCCGCGTTCGGTCGCACAGACGACCGGGAAGACGGAAAATTCGCGGGGAAAACGCGGAAAAGCCCGCACCGAAACACCCCTAAACGACGGAGCGAAGACGGCGTGTCGCTTCGCGACCCGAAAAAGCCTTCGTCAATGGAAGTCGGCCCTTTTTCGGGGGCGGGTGTGCGAGCGAAGGTAACGCTCACGCTTTAATATATATGACTAGAAACGTAGGCAAGTCGGCTTCGCCGACTTGACGTTCCTGACTTTATTGAACAATAAAATCAAAATCCCATACAAAAATTTGAAATAAACATGAAATGGTTAAACAAAAAAGTTAGATAAACGTGGCACAAGAAAAAATACAACATATATCAGTGAACATAACAAAATTTTGCAAAAACAGTCAACAAAAGATAAATTCTCAATCAAAATATTTACAAAAGTTTTTATAGGACGATTTGCAAGTGCTATCCGACTTTATGACAAAGTTTTTGTCGATTCAACTTGCAAAACGTGTTATTGAAACAGAATCGAGTCCAAATCAAAGTTTTTTTGTCGAAACACCGTGGTGGCACTTGCCGTCACTGCGCGCATTTACACTTCCCCGTAGGTGGACGCGCTGGCGATGCTGGGGTCGGGGTCGTCGGGTGGCTCGGCGTGGGCTGCTTCGCTGGCTGGGGTTGACGGCTCAAAGTTGGGACTGCTACGGCTCGATGTGGGAGATCTGATGACCATACTGGACCGACGCCTACGTGGTCGATCTCCGGGCTGCGGCAGCGGTCTGGTACTGGAACGCCATACTCGCGTTCGGTATAGTGGCTCGTGGGGGACTGAACAACTTGGCTGTGGCGACGTCGGGGTCGTGGGTCGGCTAGGCAACTCGGCACAGGCTGGATCGTCGGGAGGTGGCTCGGGGTGAACCACCACGTCGTCGTCTTCCCCAATACGGCTGGCAACGCCGTCGTTGTCGGGTTCTCCAGACTCTAGAGGATCGGCTGGGGCCTCGTCCATGTCGTTAGCTCGGGGAGGAGGTGGTGTACGTAGATCGTCGACGTGGATAGGCTGAGCGTTGCCATTTTGATCTACCACGTACACGCCGTCGCCCAGGACCTCGGTGTATGTGGTACTTCTCCAGGTAGTTAGTCCATCGCACAGACTGATAGCAGACGGGCGGCGTCGGTGATGATGCTCGCCGGGTAACCATAGCGGGCAAAAACCATAAATGTTAACAAATCTTTGGCTCGGGTTGTTGCTACCGGTTTCGCCTCCACCCACCTGGTGAAGGTATCCATCAGCACGACGACGTACCGGCTTTGACGTGGGGCTTCTTCGTACGGGCCTATGACGTCTAGGCTAACTACCTGCCACGGTTCGGTCGGTGTCCTCGGTCTCAGGGGCGCCTTGGCTTGTGGAGGTCCGATTTTGGCGGCCGGGCATATAGCACAAACTCTTGACCCAGTCTGTCGCGTCGCGTACTAGCTTTGGCCACCAGTAGCGTTGTCGAATAGCCGTTAACGTTTCATCCCGTCCGGGGTGAGCTGAGCTGCGTGGGGGCTATCGTGGTGTTCTTCAAGTATACGTCGAAGAAGCGGTTTCGGCACGTACAACAGCAATTTTTCCGGCGTCCTACGCCAGATACAGTTGTCGACAACGGCATACTCCGTGAGCGATCCGTTGCTCGTCTTCGTCGGCCGGTTCTACGTGTTCCAGGCGCTGAATACGGGCTTTGTCTTGTTGACAACTGTTGTCCTCTCGCTGTGCTGCCGCGATTTTTTCGTATAGCGTATTTTCGTGGAGGACGTTTAATGTTGGGTGTTGGTTGTCGTCGTCTAACGGTTGCGGTTCCACCGGGTCGTCGGCCGGATTCCGCGATAGGTTGTTACGGGTTTATTTTGTCACCCTGTAAAATGCCGAATTTATTTTATTGCGGTAAGATCTGGACGTTTCGGTTCCACAAAATACCTACATAACTATTTCAATTATAATTATTTATACTTAACATTACTTCATTAATAATAAGAAAGAAAAAGATTAATAAATATTATTATCTCAATAATTTCGCTCCAGCTAGAAATGAACGGCTTTATAATTCTATTACCGCCGAGTATGGCCAAAAAGACGATAAGTTTTTGCGGCTTGAAATAAAATTAAAGACGGACTTGGTATTTAGGCTTGAAAGAAAGCAGTAAAAACGCAAAATTGCGGATCTACCCCAGTTAATTAATTAAATAATCTGTTGCACTGCGACCACTGGTTACTGTCGTTGTAGCTAGAACGCAGATTAGTGTCTGGATTTTTGGTGTGAAGTGCAACAAGACTTATAAGAAAGGCCGCACAACATCTCAGGTAAAGCGAATTGTCTCATTTTGGTTTTAATGAGAGCCGTTTATACAAATTTGAGGAGGTGAATCTATTCACCCTCACTGCCTTTATTGCCCGCAATAACTCCGTTCATTTCTAGGCCTTTTCTTTGTGATTGTCTATGGTCGTCCATTCTGGGACCGACTTACATAATACATCGTGGAGCTAGCAGCCCCAATAATTTGATAACACCCAGTTAGAACATCGGAGATCGCGGAAACGAAACCCCAGCCGCAACCCCAAAATTAGCACGTGGTCACTCCGTGGAGGACGATAAGGTCATATTTATAATTTATATTATTTTACGTTACCCGTTAGTCGTTCCAAGATTCACCCGGCGGAGCCACGCCCTTAAATGGTTTAAAATTTTATTGAAAGAAGCCCTCAAATAATTTATTGCCATTTAATTATATTTAACGCTTATACGCCTGTAAACCTCATAGTATATACTACGGGGGGCCTTTTTATTCATATTAATTGTACCAAAATATATACCATTGGTTTGTAACACAAACGGGGACGTACTGGTACGATTCTGTAACCGTTTTGGGTCTAGTGCCACCCCCCATCGCCTATTCTTATTATGATCATAGTTTGACCAATCAAAGCAGTTATTAGTCATAGTTAAGTGAATTTTTTTCTTTTCATTACAATAAATCTTAAAGTTACTATACTCTTTTTATTTTAGTTATCGTAGCCTTGATGCACCAGCAGAGATAGAGACTGCACCTCCACGTCCGATCTCGCTGAGCTGCCGGACTCTCTACTAACTTTGCAACCGATCAGTCACAAATAAAAAGGCTATATATAACTAGCAGTCTCGCCCCTTTTAGTTTTTTTTAGAATGCTACCATGTTCATAAGTGGGCAAACGTAGTAAGGTAGTCGGGGAGTTCGTTTCTGGTGCCAGGTATATGTACGACGGTAAATGTTTGTAGCATAAGCGCCCGTCCTGTGAGTTTCGCCCGCTCGTCTTGATATCGACGCAACCAAAGCAAGGAGCGATTGTCCGTGTATAACGTAAACGGCTTGTCCTGTAGGAACGTTCGGTATT
Source organism: Anoplophora glabripennis (assembly GCF_000390285.2). Classification (NCBI taxonomy): domain Eukaryota; kingdom Metazoa; phylum Arthropoda; class Insecta; order Coleoptera; family Cerambycidae; genus Anoplophora; species Anoplophora glabripennis. Next base: position 46,703 of record NW_019417442.1, on the reverse strand, counting down.
TACTTATAGCCCACACGGCGGCCAATACTTCTTGTTCGTTGATATGATATTTTCTCTCGGTGGCGGTGAACTTGGCGGACTCATACGCGATAATTCGTCGTTGACCAGCTTCTTCTTGAAATAGGACGGCAGCCATACCTAGGCTACTGGCATCCGTTTGGAGGCAGAACGGTTGACAAGGATCTGGCCGACTTAGTGCTATCGGCCGGGCCATGACGTCCTTAATATTGTTGAACGCCGTCTGCGACGCGTCCCCCCAATCGAACTTCTTTTTCGTCGCTAGTAAATCTGTGAGCGGGGCGACGATCTCGGCGAAACGAGGAATGTAGCCCCGCAACCAGTTAGCGGTTCCCATGAATTTTCGTAGCTCGCGGACGGTTTTGGGCTCGTTGAATTCTTGGATGCGGTCCAGGTGTTCTTGCTGAGGTAGATTCTCCGTTTCCGTGCCCCAGGTAGTCGATCTGGTTCATCGCGAGGCGGCATTTTTCAGGCGCACAGCGTAAACCATGGACTGCCATCCACTCTAAAACCTTCGCCAAATGGACCTGGTGTTCTTCGTGGTTATTGGAGTATATGACGACGTCGTCGAGGTAGACCTTTACAAATTGATGGACGTATCCCTCCAGAACGTTGACCATAAGCTTTTGGAAAGTACCAGGTGCCCCAGCGAGCCCGAATGACATCACTACGAATTCGTACGTCGCACCGTCAGGTGTACTAAAGGCGGTGTACTTCCGGGAGTCGCTTGAAAGAGGAACTTGCCAATATCCGCTTCTTAGGTCGAGGGTGAAGACCCTCGCGGTCCCTAGTTCCATCAGGGTGTCTGGTATAGGCGGCAGCTGGCTCACCTCGACGTGAGTCCTTTCATTTAGGAGTCGGCAATCGACACAGAACCTCTGTGCACCGTTTCTCTTTTTGACAATGACTATAGGATGTGCTGCGTCGAATAATGCCCTTCTGTAGCATCTGGGTTACTTCTTCGTTTATTACCCGCTTACGTTCCTCAGAGCAACGGTACGTTCGCGCTCGCACCGGGGTAGTGTCTTTCAAGATGATCCGGTGTTAAGTCGTAAGCGTCGTAGTAGGGTAGTCAGCCTCGCTGAACACTTGACTATAACGTGAAAAAATGTCCTCGTAGGCGCGGCGATGTGGTCCCCCAAGATGCTACACTAGCTGCAACGGCGGCGACGGCTGCTCTACAGTGGCTTGCGGCGTCATTGACCAGTACGCCGTCAATCGGGATCTTTTCCCCAGGTGTACACAGCGGCGACTTATGTCGATCACCGCCTCCTAGTCACTCAGCCACGGCTGTCCAAGGATTAATTCTTCTCTCAAATCGGGTATTACTAGGCAGACGATTCGGTGTATGGTTTCTTGTAGTCGTATAGTTAGTGTTATTTCGCCCCAGGTGACGGTGTTGGTGGCCTCACATGCTAGATAGATCGGCTTCTGTAGTAATCTAGCATTTTGTGTGTCGACCAACCCAGCTCGGACGAAATTTCGATTCGCGCCCGTATCGACGAGCGCGATGACTCGTTTATCGCGCACGGAAACTGCTATCCGTTGCAATGGGCCTGCGTCGCAATCGCCCGCTTGATTGAGTATTTCTACTCTTTTTGTCGGGAAGGCGGTGCCTGCCGTTCTCGCCTCTCTTCGGGTGGACGGCGGTGGTCGCTGCGGTGGGGCCCCGGCCCTCACCCAGTTCCCTGGCGAGCCGAGCAATCCCGGTGGAAGTGACGTCCCTGTAAGAATCTGCAAGGCGATAGCGGTCCGTTGGGTGGAGGGTTTCCCTGTGGTGTTGCGCCTTCCGCGAAATCTCGCTGCACCTGCGCTACGACTTCGACCATCTGACGCGAGTCGCGGAATTTTATTCCTCTAGTGACGGCCCTGGTCTGTGGTGGCAGGAGTTCGCGGATGATTTCCAACTTCTCCTCTTCCGGCGTTTCGAGTGCAAGGCTTTTAAATAGGTTTAATTTCATAATGATGAACGCGTATGCCGTCTCATCTGGGCGTTGTGATTGGCCATAAAGTTGTTTCAACAACGACGAGCGTACCGTAGTTGAGTTAAAACGAGTCAGAAACTGCCAATTAAACAGCTCCCAGTCCTACCGGGAGTCTGGACCTTGTCGAACCATTTGAACGCGTCTTTGGTTAGCGTTCTGCGTATAAACGTTGCTTGTCTGCCAGGCGCTACGCCTTTTTGTTGGAACCAGTTTTCTAGGGTGCGAATATATTCTTCAGGGTCCTCGATTGGGCTCCCTGAGAACTCGCAGTCCGGCCTCTCCTTCACGTCAATCGCCCGCAATGCCGCGACTTGACGCGTGAGCTCCGTTAGAGCCTGAAGCATAGCGACGTTCCTCGTATTTTGCCAATTGGGCTGGTTGTCCGTTACTGCCGTGACCGTCGTGGCTTCCGCCGACGCCGGTTGCCACGTGCTCGCGTTCGGTGCTGCATCATCTTCACGTCTGAATGTACTGGAGGGTGGAACTGGCGTTTCGTCTAACGTGAAGTTCCACATGCTCCTATGTGTTTGGCTCTTTTCAATTATGTTGGCCTGCCGGCTCTTTTTGTAGTTGGCTGTTTTCGAGGGAGCTTTCTTTTTCCCTTTTTATTATTTTTTTCTATTTTCTTTTTTTTGTTTTGATTTCTTTTCAAATGAATTATGATTTTCTTTTAATAATTAAATCTTTTTCTGTTTTATTTTTATTTATTTTGAATTCTTTTTTATTGTAATGCTCTAGTCACTCTTGGGTTATTTGCTAGGAATAGGAGTGGTTTGGGTTTGATGATTAAAACAAGTAGGTATGCATAAACAGGAAATTGCAGTGCAAAGTGTAGCGCGGTGCGAACGTGCACCGTCGAGAGTTGTGGCAAGAGTGAGCTGCGGAGGCGCGCCAATATCCTTGGCAGGAAAAATGACCTCGGATGGAGCGTGGTCGAGCGGGATTATCGCTCTTTACCCACTTCATCGCTGTAGGCCCGGACGCCTCGTAGAGGTAGGCCCTTTCCCCGTCATTCCGGACCGCCAACGCGGCCGGATTGGATCGGTTCGTGGGGCCTCCTGTCCTGGCTAGGCCCCGCCGGCTAGGGCCCTTTCTTCGCCGGCTCGTCTGTGTATACCCCCGGGGGTGTCGTGTATCGGTCGCAAACGACTGTCGTCGTTTGCGACCGGGGTGGTGGTTTTGGGTGAGGTCGTGCAGCTATGCAGCTTAGGAAGCGCTTTGCTAAGGTGGCCCTTAGGCTAGCGCGGGAGGTGGTAGTGGGATAAGGAAGGTAGGGGGGAATGTGTGTGTGTGTCGTCGTTTTCGTCTCTTGATCCTGGCGGTCCTAAAACAGATAGAAAAATTTCGACTCACCCTGCGTCCAGGAGTTGATGTCTAGGCCGCCTGCGTCTGCCGGCAACCTCTTCGAGTCGGTAGTCCACCGCATTCCGGATCAGCGGGTTGCTGTGGATCTCGGCGCGCTCGAAATGTTTTCTCGCGCGCTCTCTGATCGCTTCCAGGGCTGAGGTGAATCCCAGATCCCGGCGAATGTCGCTGTTGCGGACGAACCAAGGGGCCCCCGTCGCGCAACGGAGGGCGATATTCTCGACGGCTTGCACCCGGGCTAGGTGCGTCTTCGCTGCGTGTCCCCACGCGGTTCCAGCGTATGTCAGCTGTGGCTGGAGTACTGCTCTGATGAGGGTTAGCTTATTCCGCAGGCAGAGACGGCTGTCGCTGCACAGAAGCGGATAAAGCTTCGCGCTCACCATCTTCTCTTTGCGCGTCACTGCATTGACGTGCGGCTTCCACGTCAGCGTGCGATCCAGGGTTACCCCTAGGTACATGACAGTGGTCGCCCACTGGATGTCTTCTCCGTTGAACTTCACGTGTCCCTGGGGACGCGTTTGGTACCTACGAGAAAACATAATACCTGTGCTTTTCTCCGGGTTGATCGCCACCTTCCACCTGTTGCACCAGTCCTCTAGTTGGAGGTACCTCTTCGCCATATCGGGGTTCAGGAAACGGGCCGTTATGGCGGTGTCATCGGCGTAGAGGCACACGGTAGTGCTCTCTGTCCTGGGCATGTCGGATGTATATATGTTGAACAGGTGCGGTGATAGAACGGCTCCTTGGGAGATGCCTGGTTCGACCTCTCGATAGGTGGATAGGGCTCCTTCCACCTTCGCACGCAGCTTCCTGCCTCTGAGGAAGGACTCCACCAGTTTGACCAGTCCGACAGGGTAGCCAAAGTCGAGCATCTTAGCCAGAAGCCCATCGTGCCAGACCCTGTCGAAGGCCTTGGCGACGTCCAGGAAGACTGCCACGGTGGATTCTCGGTTGTTGAAACCTGCGGACAGTTGCTCTACTAACCTGAGTATCCGCTGCTCCGTTGAATGTTCGCTGCGGTAGGCGAATTGTTCGTCGGGGATGACTCGCAATTCGTCCAAGCTCTCACGCAGTCTGGTCAGGATGATCCTCTCCGCTACCTTGCTCATCATCGGCAGGAGACTGATGGGCCTGTAATTGGCAGCAAAGGTTAGATTCTTACCTGGTTTCGGGAAGAAGATGACGTCGGCTTTCTTCCACCTGGCGGGGAATCTTCGCAGTCTCAGGATGGCATTGACAATGTTGAGCAGCGCCATCACTCCCTTGTGGGGGAGCTTTCTGAGTATTCGATTTCCGATCTGGTCGCATCCGGGTGCCTTGCGGGGGTTGAGGCGCCGCAGGATGTCCCTCACCTCCTCGGGTGTCGCCGGCCTAATGTCGTCCCTGTCGGGTTGGCGTCTGTAGCGCCGTACGCGTCGTTCCACCTCGTCGGCGTGGTCCTCGTCTTCGTCGTCGAGAAGGTTTTCCCTACACTGTAATTCAAGGCTGTCGGCGAATGCCTCGGCCTTTTCATACCTGGTGTAGACGATCCCGTTCTCTCCGTGAATGGGAGGCATAGGCTTCCGGGTGGTCCTCAGCGCCCGTTGCATCGTCCACAGGCTGCGGTCTTCGGGGTTTAGTGACTCCAGATGTCGTTGCCACGAGTCCTGGTAGTGCTCCTCTAGGGCCGCTTTTACCCTCCGGTTCAGCTGGTTTAACGTCTGCTTATCCCGGGGGTGTGCTGTCCTCGTGGCTCTTCTTTTCGCCGCACGTCTTTCCCTGATTAGGTCCTGCAACATAAGAGGTAACTCACCTGCATAGTTCGCTATCCTCCTCTCCGTCGTCTCCGTGGTGCTGGCTTCCAAGGCGGTGTGGATATCCGTCTCAAGGCTCGCGATGGCAACCTTGAGGTCCGCCACGTCGCGGATGACCGGAATGGGTGAGCATATTCGTTGCATTTCTGCGCGGAATAGGCCCCAGTCGGTCCGCCGCTTGGCGACGGTGTCCTCGCCGCGACGCGCGTCTCCTAAGATTAGGGGAATGGGGGCATGGCTCGTCGCCCCTCGTAGTGCGTCGCCAGATCGGCGTCCATCGGTATTGCCCTGAGCAAGGCGATGTCCAACACGTCTGGTCTTCCAACTGCACCATAGTACGTCGGTTCATCGGGTCCATACGCTGCAACGTCCTCGTGGTTCTGCAAGAATTGCAGAAGCACCCTGCCACGCGTGGTGGTTGTCGTGCTGTGCCATTCGGGCAATTTCGCGTTCAAGTCTCCGATGGCTGCGGTTTGGGGCCACGTCTCCAAGACCGCGCGTAAATCGTGATCGATGAGCGGAAGATGAGGGGGCTGATAACAGGCGATGTCTCTGTATCTGCGAGTACGGATCGATACGGCGGCGGCTTCCATGTTTTCTAGCTGAGGAACCTGCAACATATGGTGATCTATACCTCTTTTTACGAGCAGGGCCACGCCTCCTCCGTATCTGTTTCGGTCCCTGCGATACACTAGGTAGTCAGGAATCCTAACAGTGTGTGCGTCCTCTACTTTGGTCTCTTGTATTGCCATCACGTCCAAGTCTAGACGCGGCAAGAGCTCCTTTCGCCTCCAGAATCCGTCGACATTCCAGGAGGCAATTCTGAGGGACTGCACACTAGTCGGAGGGTCCATTTACTCCTGTAACAGAGATGGCATTTTACTGAAAAAGCGGACATCGCGGAGTACATCTCCTGCATTTGTGCCAGCATGCTGGCCACATTTGCAGGTTCCGTGCTCCTGTAGGTTTTAGGCCCCCCTTAGGTGCCGCGGCGGCGCCCTGCTTCGGCCTGGCGGCGTCGGCGAAGCTTTTCGCAGCCGTCACCTTCGGGGGGTGTGCCAAATTAGCCTGTTGTTTGTCGGCTTGGGGGTCATCTTTGCGCCCTGTCGTCTTTTTAGGGAAGCTAGGGCATCTGCGGTAGCTGGCGAGATGTTCGCCCACGCAGTAGGCGCACTTTGCCAGGGTCTCGCGCTTCTTAGTGCAATCTGCCGAGTGGTGACCCTCGCCGCACTTCACACACTTGACAGCTGCGGTGCAATGACTCTGCGCGTGACCGAAGTGCTGGCAGCGATGGCACTGCGTCGGCTCGGTTCTCGCCCTCTGCGGTTCCACCCTGACGACTAGGTGGCAGCATCTTGTCACCTTGAGCAGGTCCTCTTGTTCCTGGGGGACTTGTACGAGTACTAGAGGCATGGGGACCTTGTTTCTTCGGCTCTTCATTCTGAAAACAGATGTTATTTTGAAGCCCTGTACTTCGAGGTCAGACCGAATTTCCTCGTTGGAAATTCCGTCTGGTAGCCCTCTGATCACGGCCCTCAGCAGCCGCTCGCTTGGGAGNTTTGTCGGTTTATTCCTAATAAAATAAAATGTTTGAAAAACGAATAGTGGTCCATATCTCCGCAACCGTTACTTTGCGGACCCATGTTTATTAAGACATTTCTGCTTATTTTGATTCATACTATTACCTCTATTACCTCCTGAAATATTATACACTCTTTTTTTAACACCCTGTATAGTTCATCATGAAACACCTTGTAGTTTTTAATATCAACGTTTTATATTTCGAGAACCATTGGCTTTAGTCATTTGATTTATTAGATTTTTTAGTTTAAGAAAATTTTTGTGTTTTACAATTGCTCTTGAAGTTTCCATTTTTCACATATAGGGTGAATAAATTAAAATAATGGAACAAATCATTCAAATAAGAAAGGAAAATTTTAGACACACTATTTCAATATACTTAAGGGTGTAGAGACCTCAAAAAATAGCATCCCTCTATGTAACTTTTTTTATAAATCTTGTCAGTTGTGTATGGCTATCCCAATCGTTCTAGACTAATACATTAACTTACAATCTTAATATTTTAAAGCTACGTCAAGTCACTATAGTGACAGTAGGCTCTGGGTATAGGTCCTTGAACCGGAACCAGTTTTACCGAGTTGCAATAATGATGAACAATTATCATTACTAGTACTGTAGATTTCATAGAAATCCCAAAGGTTAATTTTGATGCAATGGCAATTAACGCGTAGAGTCGAAAAATTCCTAAGATATTGCTTTTTGCGCGATTGTAGTCTAAACTCGAACATAAGCGTGACAGTGGTCCAGTGTTACCTTGAGACAGCGGTATACATTAACTACCTATATTGACGCATATTTTCGAATGATTGGGCGGAAGTTGAAGTTCAAGTTCAGTTGAATGTCTTACTTTATTCCGAGAAAGATATGTGGGAATATCGTGAACAGGCTTTGTTCAACTGATGGTGACCTCTCCCACCATGTTACTGCTAACGAACAATAATTTATCGGTAGTTTTAGTTCAGGATTAATTAAAACTCAAAATAAACGAAAAATATGCAGTCTTAGAAAAATATAAAAATTAAGTATACACAATAAAAAATGTACATAATAATACATATATTATTGAAAAAGTTCAGAATGGCAGTCTATGCCCTTTAAAACAATAATTATAGATTATAGATATACACAGGATGTTTTAAATTGGATGCTGTAAGAATGTTATCCTTTTTGAAAGATGAAATATTTTCAGGTTTCAATTTTATCATTTTCGGTATTTATTTGAGAAGCTACACGAAAATTAAAGTCCTTTTTTCAGTAATTATGTTTTTAAACAATCTCATCAACTTAATTCTTTTTTTTTTCCAACGAGCGGTAAACGATAATTTCCTCTTTATGTGTGTTTTTCGGACGAGTGTACGTTCTTCTTGAATGGTTTAGTGAATCGCCATAATTGTCGTTACTGGGCTGATACCAATCCAAGGATTTCCCATGAGACACACTCCCAACACCCCCAGATGTATGGGCAGGTATTTTTGGAAATTCCATTGTAGGTCCTTTTTTCCTTCCTGGAAATTTGACAGGCGATACCTATGTACTTGGATTTACTACAAAATGTCATCGACCCAGCTCTAACAAATATCATAGAGGACGACTCTGCTTACAATGAACACGAACTGATTTTCCAGCAAGACGGAGCTCCTCCACATTACTCGCTCAATGTGCGCAATTACCTAAATGAGACGTTTCCAGGACGCTGGATAGGACGAAGAGGTGCAATTGAGTGGTCCCCTCGGTCACCCGATTTAAATCCTTTAGATTTCTTTCTCTGGGGGCACATTAAAAGCAAAGTCTACAGCACTCCACCTGATACCTTGGAAGATCTGCGAGGACGAATCATTAATGTATGTCGCGAAGTAACACCGCAAGTGCTCCAGAATGTTCGACAACGGTTTGAAGACAAACTGTATCATTGCATGCAAGTTGGCGGACAACATTTTCAGCATTTACTTGACTAATACCGTAAGTTTTGAAGTAAAATTAAATCGATTTTCGCATTTCTCGTCAAAAATATTGTTCGTATTTTCAAAGCTGCATATTTTCTAAAATAATGAATCGATTTTCAAAAAGTAAGAATCGATGTATAGAGAATTAAAAGCCCTTTCTAATGACCCCCCACTTGACCCCATTCCCATTTGAAAAAATTTAGGGGATAGCACTGCCACTTAGGGGGTTGAAGATTTTGGTATGCTTTTAGAGCCAAAAGTTGTCCCCCTCAGAAACAAATTTGAACTGTTTTTGGATTTTGCCGAAAAGTTCTTTACTACCTTGTAATGCCTTGCGGTACGTTTTCGATGGGCTACTCTCTATAAATATGTTTAGATATCTTGGTAAACAAACACCAGTGAACTGAACATTCACCAAACACCAACATAACATGACAGATACGAAAATGACATAATGTCGAAATATTCGACAGAACAAGTAGATATCTACTTTCCACAAAACAGAAACTACTTGTTGGTGGCGCACCCTGACATCTCGGGCTGTGAAGTTCTGCATGTTACGGCAATATCGCAAGAGGTTTTTAGACCCTGGTATAAACTGTTAAAAGCAGGCGGCAGACGATGGGCGATGCTGTTTCAATGTCTGCGTCACTCGTTCCCCCATGCAGTAGTTTAGTCACGTATTGGGCGCCTTGTTGACATGACAACCGCTTGAGTATACTATACGTTGTATGGTCCGAGGTTGATGTTCGCGCTCAACAAAGGCAATGTTTTTTTAGAAGGCGTTCACCGCGCAACTATTCTGTTTATTTCTGCGTATTAAACAAACAAACACAATACATTTTCAATATAGAATTATACCTAAATTATAAAATTTATATAAAATTAAAAATAATTTTAAATAGCGCAACCAACCGGAAATTTTAGATGAAGCGGTGCGTCACTTGCGTCACCTGATGAGCCGCCACTGTATTGTACCTATGTATACCTTCAATGATACCATCATATAATTGGTTTTCTATATTGATATTTTCCTTATTATCTTCTTTTCGGTTTGATCTGACACTCAATCTGGCCTCTATAATAGCTAACTATTGGGCGCGTCCTCTGTTATAGTCCCGAAGGCTACGAATGAAATGAATAGCCGACGCGCGCCAATGTTCTTGGCAGGAGAATCCTCCTCCTGTCCTGGCTGGGGCCCGCCGGCTGGGGCCCTTTCTTCTGGGGCTCTTCTTTCTTCGCCGGCTCGTCTGTGTAAAGCTCCGGGGGTGTCGTGTGTCAGTCGCAAACGACTGGCGTCGTTTGCGAACGGGGTGATGGTTTTGGGTGAGGTCGTGCAGCTATACAGCTTAGGAAGCGCTTTGCTAAGGTGGCCCTTAGGCTAGCGCGGGAGGGGAGAGTGGGATAGAAAGGTAGGGGGAAATGTGTGTGTGTGTATGTCGTCGTTTTCGTCTCTTGATCCTGGCGGTCCTGAAACAGACGTAAAAATTTTGACTCACCCTGCGTCCAGGAGTTGATGTCTAGGCCGCCTGCGTCTGCCTGCAGCCTCTTCGGATCGGTAGTCCACCGCGTTCCGGATTAGCGGGTTGCTGTGGATCTCGGCGCGCTCGAAAATCTTTCTCGCGCGCTCTCTTATCGCTTCCAGGGCTGAGGTGAATCCCAGATCCCGGCGAATATCGCGGTTGCGAACGAACCAAGGGGCCCCCGTCGCACGACGGAGGGCGATATCCTTGACGGCTTGCACCCGGGCATCCGGGCTAAGTGTGTCTTCGCTGCGTGTCCCCACGCGGTTCCAGCTGTGGCTGCAGTACTGCTCTGATTAGGGTTAGCTTATTCCGCAGGCAGAAACGGCTGTCCCTGCACAGAAGCGGATAAAGCTTCGCCCTCACCATCTTCGCTTTGCGCGTCACTGCGTCGACGTGCGGCTTCCACGTCAGCGTGCGATCCAGGGTTATCCCTAGGTACTTGATGGTGGTCTCCCATTGGACGTCCTCTCCGTTGAACTTCACGTGTCCCTGGGGGCGCATTCGGTACCTACGAGAAAACAATACCTGTGCTTTTCTCCGGGCTGATCGCCACCTTCCACCTGTTTCACCAGTCCTCTAGTTGGCTTAGAGCTCTTTGGAGGTATCTCTTCGCCATGTCAGAGTTCAGGGAACGGGCCGTTATGGCGGTGTCATCGGCGTAGAGGCACACGGTAGTGCGCTCTGGTCTGGGCATGTCGGATGTATAGATGTTGAACAGGTGCGGTGATAGCACGGCTCCTTGGGGGACGCCTGCTTCGACGTCTCGATAGGTGGATAGGGCCCCTTCCCTTCCTTCGTACGCAGCTTTCTGCCTCTGAGGAAGGACTCCACCAGTTTGATCAGTTCGATAGGGAAGCCAAAGTCGAGCATCTTAGCCAGAAGCCCATCGTGCCAGACCCTGTCGAAGGCCTTGGCGACGTCCAGGAAGACTGCCACGGTGGATTCTCGGTTGTTGAAATCTACGGACAGATATTCTACTAACCTGAGTATCTGTTGCTCCGTTGAGTGTCCGCTGCGGTAGGCGAATTGTTCGTCGGGGATGGCTCGCAATTCGTCCGAGCTCTCACGCAGTCTGGTCAGGATGATCCTCTCCGCTACCTTGCTCATCATCGGCAGGAGACTGATGGGCCTGTAACTGGCAGCAAAGGTTAGATTCTTACCTGGTTTCGGGAAGAATATGACGTCGGCTTTCTTCCACCTGGTATTCGGTTTCCGATCTGGTCACATCCGGGTGCCTTGCGGGGGTTAAGACGCCGCAGGATGTCCCTCACCTCCTCGGGTGTCGCCGGCCTAATGTCGTACCTGTCGGGCTGGCGTCTGTAGCGCCGTACGCGTCGTTCCACCTCGTCGGCGTGGTCCTCGTCTTCGTCGTCGAGAAGGTTTTCCCTACACTGTAATTCAAGGCTGTCGGCGAATGCCTCAGCCTTTTCATACCTAGTGTAGACGACCCCGTTCTCTCCGTGAATCGGAGGCATAGGCTTCTGGGTGGTCCTCAGCGCCCGTATGAATAGCCGAAAGTGCGACATTTGCTTTTATATCGCTTTTATATTTATATCTAGCCGCGGATCAATTAGAATCGAGTATTTAGCCTACCCGGATTTGAAGGTTTACTTTTTTTATCTTCAAAAAAGATGGAGCAATCATAAAAAATACTGCGTCAGCTTACTGCATAGTTTTTCTACTGCGTAATTTTTGTTCAATATTAACCCTTAAGGACAAAAATAAATCATATAGAAGGGATGAAATTTTAAGGGAAAAGTCAATTATCTTCGATATCTCACCAGTTGAGTAGTTACCAGTTATCTTCCATAGCTCAAAAGAGCAAGTTAATCTCAACAGTTATGTAGTTACAAGTTATCTCCGAAACTTATCTCCGATACTCAATAAAGTTTTCAACGTTTATTTCCGATATTAACAAGTTACAAGTTAGTTGTGTATCCAAAGTTAGTTGGTGAAATACTTATTATTTCAACGTTTATCTTCGAAAGTGTAATCGATAGTTTTCATGACTTACTGTTTAAGTTTAGCTAGAGTTAGCTAAAAGTCATTGAAAGCTTAAACCAACGTTAGTTCTAGTTAGTTGTGCATCCAAAGTTATTTGGTGAAAAATTAAATAACTCCTAAACCGGATATACCAAGGATATCTCTAAAAGTCGGTTATTAAAGCTCAGATTTAATTCTTTTTTAATAGTTGTTTATTTTTCAAACGTAGAAAACGTAGTAAAGTTCATTTTATTAAAATATCTTTTGATACAAGGTACTCTTTTTTCTACAGTAGTTGAATATTTATGTATTTATTCTTTTGTGAATATTCTAGAATAGAATAATTCAGAAATTATTATTTGTTTTCTATATATTGTTAAAAATTATTATTTGCTTCTTATTTATATTGTAAAATCACACTTGATACTTTATTTTTAATAAAACATTTTATAAAAAATATTTTTTTAACAAGAAATTTTTTTCTTAAGAAACCCGTTATTTATATTGATAAAAAAAATTTTTTTTCAACAAAAAATTATTTCTTATAAAACTAAAATTATTTTTTCATTCTTTAATTTTCAGGTTTGATAAAAAAAGGAAAAAATTTAGTTTAATAATTTTTTTATATTAAGTTAATAAAAAACTAAGACTAGACTAAAGAGTGACCAATTCTTAAATTTTAAGTTTGTAGATTCACTTCAAAATTTACTGACGCCTAACATATTTTCAAAATTTATTATTACTCTGAAACTGAAATAGATCCAAACAGATTACTCGCCCCAGTATGGGGAAAAATAATTCTTCGATACTCTACCTCAGTGGAGATAGAACCCTTCCATCAGCGAATTTCATGACCCACTCTAATTGAATCAACTGCTGTGTTCAGAAAGTCACCACTGCGATTTCAACCCCCAAAAATCGCGGAAAAAGAACCTATGTTGTCGACATCTCACGAATTATTGTAATACTGGCTGCGATTGGTTGCGCTTCACCTCGAAAAAAACTCGTGTTCCCGATTTTGCTCCCATCTAAAACTTTTTTCCTTTATTCTTCATATTCTTCATCGTGTAAAGTATTTATCCAAAAATCGATATTTTCAAAATTCTAATCTTTCCTAGTTCCTGTTCTGTTATACAGGGTGATTCAGAACTTATCCAAAAAAAAATCTGGAGGTACAGGGGACCCTTACAAATACAATTTTGTAAAGAAAAAATCAAAAAGGTCAGTTCGAAATTGATTTAAAAATACACTTCTGCATGGCACTGGAAACTGGTCCACTGTAAAACCTGACCTCGCACAATGCGACCGGTATGGCGGCGTGATAAAAACGGACAAAAACTTTCGCAAGGAAAGAAATATGTATATAGAATTTTATCGCACCTATTTTATTCGGCAAATTCAAATGCTTTTGCCTTTATTAATTATTAATAAAATTAATTTGTGTTTTTAAATAATAAAATCATTTGACATACCCGATGCTGCAACAGCAATTGTTAAAAATTTTATCCACTCACGTGTAAACACATTTGGGTCCGTCTTACTCACTTTCTACGAACTAACACAAATGATGTCTTGCTTCACCATAACACAAATACTTCACCATAATACAAATGTTGTCTTGCTTCACCATAAATTAAAACGATATCCATCAACTCTGAGTTGCTATACACGCAAACCATTTTTGACACTAACTACTAAAAAACTGATGTAAATACCACAGATAACAGGTAAAAACTACCGCAACGACGGATTTCAGTATTAGGAGTCACATGGCTCTCCACGCGTATTGCGCTAGAGACTACAGTTGTCCAGCTATGTAGTGGTTATAACTTCAATAATTTTTTTCTCAGAAACTATAAGGATTTTACAAAAATTTTTTTACAATATTGACTCGATTTCTCATGCCGCATCTATTCCCAAATTTTTTTGGATAAGTTGTGAATCACCCTGAATATAATTTAACTAATTTCCAGAAAAAAATATATAATTCCCTCAACTATAACTATTACTAGGTGCGTATCAGCTTTGGGTAATGAAGTGATCATATAAAAAAGACCTTTGTTAGTACATAATTCCATTTATTTCCATCGTTTATTTGAACTACCGGTAGCATTAATAAAATTTCATATTCAATACTCGTACTCCTTGTAATAAGCATGAAGCATTCAAGTCAGGATCGACAATTGTTGCCAGCAAGCATTTGTTTGTGGTGTTCAGGTTTTCAAAGGTTTATGAATTATGTATTAAATCGTTGATACATTGATCCCACATATGGCAATAAAAAGAATGGGAATTTTTGTACGAATATTGTATGTATCAGCAAATACGAATTTATTTACCAATAAAATATACATACATGATGTCTTTTATAATATCATTGTATAAAATTTTATTGTTTTAGTGTAAGAATGTTAATATTAATAAGTGTTATTTAACGTCTCAAAAAATAGTGCGATGTAAAAGTCTCTTTAAAAATTCGGTAAAAATTCGGAAACCTTGTATAATTTTTATTGAGGATGTTCTTATTTCAAATCGGTAAACTCAACTCATTTTCTAGATATTTTGACATAAATGTTATTAACACAATGTATTGGTGGTATAAGAAAATCGTTCGATGTGATTATTATAGAAGTCGAACACTTGTGTGGATGACGGGACGGTATATTATTATTTAGTTAATTTACGATCAGGCATGACTTATACTAGGAAATCCTTGGGAGTCCCCACTGGCAAGTGCGTTGAAACAAAAGTACCTATTTTACCAAACATGCTTTAACCTCTTTTAAAAAAACATATATTCTATTATTACCTTTTGTGTTTTTTACTCTATTTTAAAGTTTTTAAATTAATACAAACAAATTTAATCTTTCTTCTTATAACATCTAACATCATAACATATTATAATTTTTGTTTTTCTATATGTATAGATAGAAAAACGAAAATACAAGATATTTCTTTGAATTATTACATTATTTGATAGTTTTCAATATATCAGATATGTGTTCTTGTTTTTAATTATTTGTATTTAGGCATCATTTTTAGTTTTTATTTTGTGTAATTATTTGTTTACTAGGTATTGTTGGTGTAATTCAGTGCTAGTTGGATCAGGTAGTCCATAGAGTTTCCCACAACATCAGTAGTTGGGAGTCTCGTTTGTGAGTTAGATATCGCTGCATTCCTGGTATCAAAGAACATTGTGTGACTTGACTTGATAAGATTTTTTAGAAGAAAAAAAAATTGAATCCATTTGAATTAGATTAATACATTTAAAATAGGGTAGAAATGCCTCGTCAAAACTAACTATTCTTAACCGTAATAAAAATCAACTATTAAATTTACTCTTTAAGGGCGCCATATTCTTGAAATAGTGTTTTCCACGAAGAAAAATAATTTCAAACATTTAATAATTGAATAATCTGAAGCTTATCAAATAATAGGAATGTTATGTCATGCCATCTGGGTATTTTCAAAGACGCCGCAATAAAACGAATAAACAGGTGCAAAACACGATCAAACCATCAAGGTTTTAGGTACTGAAATCTACGAAAATACTAACTTTTCTATATATAATTCCACATGTAAATATTCTTATAACATATACTTGCTTAGTCCTGCATATAAAATTATTTACTTTTATTTATAAATACGTGAAAATAATTCTTAAAATGTGGGGTTAGGATAACAGCAAACGCATGTTTTACAAACGCTTTTATTTAGTTATTATTTTATTTGAGTAAATTTAAATAGTAACAATGAATAAATAGAATATCTCAAGGATTTTATTTTTGAGCTTACTTTTGTTTTACACGTTTTACTTTTCAAGATTTCAGTACCTAAAAACGCCAGAAATTTGACTAATTTTCGGCCAGGGATATGGCCACCTTTTGTACAAGTTTCCTAATGCATTATATCAATTTACTGAACTGTAAATTATTTCATCTCTATGACGACCTAATGTTAAGTTCATTTGATAAGTACCCTAATGACTGCGGTTATCATAATACTCTTGAGATTTTCTGGCCGTAAGTGCAACTTTATCTTCAGCGGACTTTATTATGGCCTAAAGCTATTCTGTTGATATGTTGCTAGGCGACGATAACAAGTTGCTGAATTAAATTAGAATTAACAATGGCTCAGTTATAACTTAATTATGTAAATGTAGATAGTCTCAGTTAACGCTAAGACTAAATACATACAGAAGCAGAGAGAAGGTAGCGATGAAAGCGAAGAGCCTCACGGTAAAGGAGCAGCGAGACGATAAATGTGTTAGCTACATATACTGAGGAGTTCATAGTGAAGTATTTACATCGACGAAGATGGATGTATTGTTGTTATGAGGTATTAATACAAAATATAAAATTTTTCCTGAAAAATGTGGCTAAAGACATGGTGAATTTCGTTACTTGTGTAAGCAGTTACAAGAATGGAAAAGCTTCAAGCAAGTTCATATTTTCGTATGATATTACATTTGATTATATTTTCTAGATAATGTAATATAAGTTAAAAAANGTGCCAGCATGCTGGCCACATTTGCGGGTTCCGCGCTCCTGTCGGTTTTAGGCCCCCCCTTAGGTGCCGCGGCACCTTGGGAGAGAGAAGGTGTGAAATTCCTTCCCCTCATCGGCGAGGACACGCGTTAGGCGTCGATAATCATCAGGCGTTTGCGGGTGAATGGCGATGCCTTCACCCGTTAACCTGGCCCTGGTGTAATTTATTTTTCTGTTGGTCAGACTCCTGCTGACCTCAGTCCACTGCTCCTTCTTGCGAAGGATGACAGGCGGTATCCTCTCGGCTTTCTCGGCAGGCGCTCTGATGCCGTCGCTGGGACCTTCGCCTGTTCGGGGACAGGTGCTTCGTTCTCTTTAGCTGGCTTCTTTTTAGCCTTGCAGGGCTCCTCCTCGGAACCCGACGAGGGCCCTGGCTTACCTCGCTTTACCCCTTTTGAGGTCTGTTGTCCCTTGAGGGCGTTTAACAGCTCGGCGTGCTGTTCTCGAGACCTCTTTTCAAGGTCGTCGAACGCCTTCCTCTGTTGCCTCAGCTCATCTCTGAGGTCGTCGATCATTTGCCGTAGTCTGGCATTCTCTGCTGCCAGCTCACTCTCACGGCTAGTTGTCTCCACGACCGACCCGGGGGTGCTAGGCCTGCTGTCGCCGGCTTCGCTGCCACTCGAGCGGTCGCTCTCCATGGGGGTCGGAGATCTCGACATAGTGCCCTCCTCCCCGGCACCCGAATCTGAAAAATAAATGCCGGCGGTCTCTCTGCCTAGGCTGAGATAGCGTCGGTCGTTAGTAGAAATTTTGCATTATAAAATTGCCGAATTCTTTCTATAGATTGCCTTAATAAAGGCAGAATATTACTTGTCTTGTAAAAGACAGGTTTTGTGGGGCTTCCACTTCACTGTTCCTCGCACTAACACTCACTGCTGCACTGCACAAACTACGTCCGCACAGTTCGGCTGCTCGCTTGGAACTTCAGCTAGCTCCACTCTTCCGTCGTTATTTTTCCGGTATTTATTTACTTTCGGCGGAAGAAGAAGCGCGCAAAGCGCTCTGATTGGTCGGGGGCGTGGCTATATTTATATAGCCCCACATATACTGTCAACGTACTCGCTATATTTTACACCAGTTGAGGCTCGGAACGGGTTGTCTGAGCTTTGGCTACTGCTGTGACCTTAACAAAAACGCCGATACAGTTTAGAGCGGGTCGTGGAGTTCGTAGGTGTTGGGGTCTATCTCATCCGAGATAGGTTCGAAGTAAAGAAAGTAATGCCCGAGCAATATCAAAATTTAGAAAAATTGAGGAAAGTGGGAGATAATTAAAAAGAATTTAAATTTAATAAAAAAAAAATTAAAAAATTTATGTCAGGCGCCAGTAAATTTTAAAGTGAATCTACAAACTTTTGTTTCCTAACCGGATTCCTCTTAAATCTAGGTCAGGCTTGTATAACTGTGGATCCTTTCTGATCCTGAAGGTAAGTTAGAAAAATAAATTCGAAAAAATATTTTTCTTGAAAAATAAAAGGTTAAGTTCCCTTTTGAATTTAAAATTTTTTAAAAAAAAAATTTTCAAAAAATTATTATCAAGAAGTTTTTTTTGAAAAAACCTAAGTTTGACTTCCAAAAAATTTTATTCAGAAATTATGTTTCTGAGGTTATCTGCGAAAAGTAAATATTGATTCCAAAAAAAATTTTATTTTGAAAAATTATCCAAAAATATTTTTTTCGAAAATTTATTTTCGACTTTAAAAAAAAAAATTTTTTATTATTATTATTAAAACTTGGGAAGGTTTTTCTTCAAGAAAAACAAGTTTAAAAAAGGTATAAACTATATTACAATAACTGTACAAATAATATTTTTCTAGAAGAGAAAAATTGACAATGAGATTAACACTGTTAAAAACCTATTAATCTAACAAAATAAGTAATAGTGATTCACTGGAATAATCTCTGCAACGAAAATCCAGGAAACAACAAATTCAACTACCAGACCGTAGAAAAAAGAGTACTAGGTATATGAAAATGAACGTTACTAAACTTATTCAAACTAATTACAAAAAAATCGCGGAATTCTACTAACCACTTTTTATGTAATCCTCTGTATAATCCTTTCGGCTTTTCCGAAAAACTGCACTAACTTTCTATGTCGGTTTCAGTTCCGATCCAACTCTTTAATTACTGAAGGTAATTAGACAATTTAACGAGCACTTTGTATGTCGAAGACTAGTAAGACTCGGAGCAATCACACAAGGTTACTTTCGAAGATTTGTTTCACTTTATTCCCCGTAATTGCGGATGAAGACTAACTTTGTAACTTGCTGGAAGAAATTGGTTGTAAACTAAGAATCAGACCAATTGAACTTCGGTGATGAACTGATTTAGAGCAATCACGCAATGTCACTTTCGTAGATTTATATCACTATATCCCGTACTTGAGAATGAAGATTAACTTGTAACTTGTTAAAAAGAACTTAGTTGAAAACTTAGTATTGAACTAAAGGACTTCGGCGATGAACTGATTTCAAAAACGAAAAACCAGCCCTTTTATTTAGAAATTTTCGGTCATTAAGGGTGATTCTCCCCTAACTATTGCGTCTTTGCAATCATGACATCATGCTTTGCAATATTTCATCAGATTTCATCATCTTTTTAGAACTTTCTAGAAAATTTCCTCAAAAATAGCAAAAGTAAACTGATGGTTTTGATGCTCGATTCTGATTGGTCCCGGCCTTGGCGAGGAGCAGAATACTGGCATCTGATTGGCTGAAGGCTCTAGTATAAGTATTAAAGTGGTATAAAACGCAATTTTTGATTTCGTTACGTTCATTTGATATCGTAGCCTCTTGGTCTACAACAATACCCTCGAGCGCGGTAACGAACTGCCGCATTCTGTACTGAGAGCTTGGATCGTTAGGAGCTTCTGCATGTATTTGATATTTGATTTTATTGAAATTTTCCTAATAATACAAGTTTTCAACTATTTTTCGAAAATTTTAACCCCTCGAAAGGTGTTAAAATAACCACCTATTAAGACATTTTTTGCCATAACTTTTATATTTCGTCAAAACTCGATATCCAAAAATAGGCATTAGATAAACTGGTTCTTTTAGAAACTTTTACCTCTCTAGCAATTTTCCTTTAAAACTTTTCATTTATTAATAAAAAAATAGAATGTATTTATAGTAATGATAGTAACACCCCAATCGTTTTTTTATATTAAAGAGAAGTACCCCAAGGTAATACTGCGTAATCTCCTTGAAATTGAAAAAGAAAAATACTTGGGTTTCAAAGTAGTAGAACTGGTGAGTTTGCTTTAATTAGCGAAGAATAAATTAAGAACAAGAAATCTTTATTTCATTAACATTGGTTAGCATGTTACTAAAAGTAATACCATGTACTTTAACATTTTTAGTTTGAAGCAATTATTAACAGAAATTTGCATATTTTCATTTGTCTCTAAATTTATTTGCTGTGTTAACAATTTTAGAAAGGAGTTCGCAATTATTTCTCGCTAATATAAACGTTGTATCATCCGCAAACGTATGTCTTATGCAGCAATTTAAAATGAAAATAATTGACGTATCCAACGAATAACAGGGCCCTAAGTCACAAACCTGTGAAACCCCATATGTGGCAGGTTAAAAGTCAGACATAACAATTACAATTATAGTCTGCTGACGATTATTAAAACATAAATTAATGAGAGAAAGTGAATTATCTCTAATCCCATAGTGAGAGACACAGTCAAAGAGATATATGTCACAGAGCAAAATAAATGTGCGATTACTTGGTTTAAACTTCTCAACTATCTTGCTCATTACGTAATAAACAGTTTTAAAATGGGAATTTCTAAAACTTTGTTGAGTAGATAACTTAAAAAAAAAATGTGATCCAAAATAACCGTATAACTTCCTTTTTAATTCTATAACTGTTCAGGACTGAAGCAATAGTTATGGATGGAATTTATCAACAAGAATTACTCTTTTTTAATATGAAAAGTAGTTTGGAGAACTGAAGGATCTCAGGAAAGGTTCCAATAGTTAAAATGCAATTAATAAGTACAGTAGAAGGCTTTATACTATATACTTTATATTACTAGTTTCTTTAGGAATCTGGCTGTTAAGTTATAAATACGAGTAGAGTTTTTAATGATTTGATTGTCTGTAGAACATCCATTTCAAGAACAGGATGGAAAAAATGTACCACATTAATAATACATTTTATTTTTTTATTAATAAACGAAAACTTTTAAAGGAAAATTGCTAGTGAGATAAAGGTTTCTAAAATAACCAGTTTATCTAATGCGTGTTTTTGGATATCGAGTTTTTACGAAATATAAAAGTTATGGCAAAAAATAGCTTGAGGGGTGGTTATTTCAACCCCTTTCGAGGGGTTAAAATTTTCGAAAAATAGTTGAAAACTCGCATCTGTATTAGTAAACAACCTGTAAAAAATTTGTTATTTGTACCTCGTTCGGTTTTCAAATTACAGCCAATTTTCATAATTTTTTTGGAAACTGATGGCCCATATCTCTTCAGGGGTGAACATTTTACTAAGGCGATTTTTTGCAGATCGTGTTCTTTTGAAATGTAGATTCACTGGTATCATTTATGCTACTCCATTCAAAAACACCCTGTATATATACTAGAAAGGCAGGCAAACTCCGCTTCGCTTCGCGGAGTTTGACCTTTCTCGCGGGCCTTCGGCCCTCGGGCCGCGCTGCGCGCAGCTCGTGCACCGCTCCGCGGTGCTCTCATTACCGGTTAGTAAATATAATTTTTTTAAACACCTTGTAGTTTAGTTTTTAAACACCCTGTATATAAATGTTTGATAACACTTTAAAAGAATGGCCGTTTTGGCGGAGAAGCCGTTGAGAAACGGAAATTTACCTACAAAACCTTTCTCTCGGGCCTTTAGCCCTCGGGCCGCGCTGCGCGGGGCTTTAGCAACGCTCCGCGGTGCTCTCACTACCGGTTAGTAAATATAAAATTCTTTAAAACACCCTGTACTTTGGTTTTTAAACACCCTGTATATAAGTGTTTGATAACAACTTAAAAAAATGTCCGTTTTTGGCAGAGGAGCCCCTATGGGTAAATTTTGTTGGAACGTCCAGTATTGAAATATTCAAAATCTCATCTAGATGAGATTAGTAAGCATAAAACATGTCCAAAAGATTCAATATGTAAGTAAAACGAAAAAATGTAAAAAATGTAAGGAAAAATCTGATCCAGACCTCTGTCAATTTTATAGAATACTTTGTACATAAAAAATTTGGAAGATAAATTCGAATTCGCGTTAATTTCGCGAAACGTTCTATATAAAATGTTTGAAATAGGCCTCTGATAAATAAACAAAAATTTTTTCTGCATTTGATTTAAATATATATGTCAAACAAATAGTGTTTAATAAGTCCCGTCTGATTTTCTAACATCAATTAGAAACGTCATATATCGCCTAGTAGGTGCCATGGTCAAACGACATCCCCCTGTCCGTTAACCTTTTCTGTTTCAGAGACCGCCAGGATCAAGAAACGAAGTCAACGACACACACACACACACATACACACCCCCCATACCCTCCTTACACTCCTTTCCCGCGCTAGCCTAAGGGCCACCTTAGCAAAGCGCATCCCAGGCTTCATAGCCGCACTACCGTACCCAACCATAAACATGACACCACCCCCGGGGTTTACATAGACGAGCCGGCGAAGCAAGAAGAGCGCCAGAAGAAAGGGCCCTAGCCGGCGGGGCCCAGCCAGGACAAAAGGAGGTCCCACAAAGCGCCTACACCGGCCGCAATTGCGGTCGGGGTAGACGACGGATGGACCTACGAAGGCTGTCCAGGCCTACACGAGATGAGGCAGGATAAAGAGGGATAATTCCCCTCGATCCCAAATCATTGAGGCCAATTTCTAGCCATGGAATAATGGCGCGGTCTCATCAGATTTTTCAATTCGATTTCATTTATGAAATACGTCAAATATTAATTAGAAGGTCCCTTCTTATTTCCTAACCTCAATTAAAAACGTCAAAATCGTCTTGACAGTCCTGTGTGACTTCCTAACCTAAAATATGAAATACGTCATATATCAATAAGTAAGTACCTTATGATTTTTTTAACCTCGATTAGAAACGTGAAATATCATGTAGTAAGTTCCGTCCATAAACTAAGGACTCGCCCTAGCAAGAGAGGTCAATTGCACTGATGTGTGCAAGGCAGATGAAGCTAGTGCAGGCAAATGTTGGCAAAACAAATAACGGTACATCGGTATACCGGTACAACAAAATCACAATAAACCTTGGAGTAAAAGTCATGAAAAAGATTTCTTAAATTTTAGTGTGTAGTGCAATTGTGTTCAGCGATTAATTGCGTAAAGAGATGTTTAAGTGGAGAAAAAATTAATTTTTATAGGTAGGAAAGAGGTTATGATGGTGTTAAAATGTTTATACTTTTCGAATATTTCTGAAAATAATGACCAAGTAGCAATTTTGCCCCCTTCAATGTGTCACTCTCCGAATTATTTTTTATCAAACTGAATAAAAACAGCTTCAACTGCATTTTGCTTATAATGTGCTTAGGCAAAAATTCGCTTTGAATAATATGTTGAACGAAGAAAGCATCGATACAGTTCCAATTAATGCAGTTTTACAAAGGAAATATGAACTCTTTGAAACTACGTTAGAAGAGCTTGCAGTAATTTTTACTGATCGCTCGATGTGAGGAAAATAAATGGAGACATACATAAAGAAGGCATTATAAAAAACTATTTGGAAAATTGTAACTGAATATTTTTTAAATATGTATAATAAAATATCTTTCATTCTAAATTTTTAGTTATTATTACATTCCCCCTTTAATACCTCCAATTTGTACAGGAATTCTATATAAACAAAGAGTGCTTATGCTCTTATTCGTTAATAATAAATAATTAAAATTAGTCGTACAAATATGTATTGTTAAAAGAGAAATCCAGTTTAATTCGCGCGATACTTGAAGTTTTGTGAACGAAGCATTAGCCCGCACCAGCTCTATCTCTCTCGCACACGTCTGTCGTTTATATTGGCAAAATGACAGTTGGGCGAATCCAGTAGTTTATTAGTTCTATGGTCCCGTCTGATTTCCTAACCTAAATTACTTACGGAATACGTCAAATAATTATTATTTTCCTTCCATCGATCTACGGTTCGTTGTGATTTTTTAACCTCAATTGGAAACGTCAAATATAGCGAAATTTATTTTGACGTTTCAATCTGACATTCTTCGTGATTTTTAGATTTTCGTCGATTTGCGTTCGCGGTTCTTTGAATCTTCATTTCGGTTATAAAATGGCCGTATGTCAGTGGGAAGTCCACGGAAAAAGGTATATTTGAAAACGCAAATATGAAGTTGCAAAAATTTAATTAAGCCACGAACGAAGGGAGATGAGGCGCGATTATGTCGCTTCGGATATCGCGGAGAAACCCAGTCCGTCCGCCAAAATGCTAGTTTTCCATTCTGACTTGAGAGACAGCGCGTAGTGTCGTCGTTCATTGTTTAAGCTGCCGCACTTCGAATCTGCGTTTCTGCGATTTCGCGAAACGTTCTATATAAAAAGTTTGAAATAGGCCTCTGATCAGTAAACAAAAATTTTTTGGTTCAAATAAATACATCAAATGTCGTCTAGTAAGTCCCGCTTAATTTTCTAACATCAATTGGAAACGTCATTTTCGCCTAGTAGGTCCATCTGATTTTTTCACCTCGATGTCATCTATGAAATACGTCAAATATTAATTAATAGGTCCCCACTGATTCTTTAACCTCAATTAGAAACGTCAAATATCGTCTTGTCACTCCTGTGTGATATCTTAACCTAAAATACGAAACACGTCAAATATCAATTAATACGTTCTTTCTGATTTTCTGACCTCAATTAGAAACGTCAAAAATCGCGTAGTACGTACCGTCTGATTTCCTAACCTAAATTACGAACTACGTCAAATATGTTCCTTCTACATCACCATCATCTACATCTACATCACCATCATCTAGATCACTGTCATCTATATCGCCATGATCTACATCACCATCATCTACATCACCATAATCTACATCGCCATTATCTACACCACCATCATCTACAGCGTCATCATCTACAGGGTCATCATCTACATCACCATCATTTACAGCACCATCATCTACATCACCATCATCTATATCTATATCGCCATCATCTACATCACCATCATCTACATCTACATCACTGTCATCTATATCGCCATGATCTACATTACCATCATCTACATCACCATAATCTACATCGCCATCATCTACAGCGTCATCATCTACATCACCATAATTTATAGCAAAATCATCTACATCATCATCATCTACAGCACCATCATCTACATCTATATAGCCATCGTCTACATCTACACCACCATCATTTATCCACCATAATCTGCATCACCATCATCTACATCGCCATTATCTACATCGCCACCATCTATATCATCTACATCGCCATCATCTACATCACCATCACCTACATCGGCATCATCTTCATCACCATCATATACATCACCATCATCTACATTGCCACCATCCACATCACCATAATCTACATGATCGTCATCTACATGACCATCATTTACATCGCCATTATCTACGTTATCATCATCTACAACAGCAACATTTATATCACCATCATGTACATCACTATTATCTACACCACCATCATCTACATCGCCATCGTTTACATTGCCATCATCTACGCCACCATCAGCTACGTCACCATAATCTACATTGCCATCATCTACGCCACCATCATCTACGTCACCATCATCTACACCACCATCCATTACCATTATTTACATGATCTACATCATCACCATCTACATTATTATCACCATTCAAATGTGGGTCGATTTTGTGAAACATTCTGTGTAGCAAGTTTTAAAATGGCATCTGGTTAGTAAATAAAGAAATTTTCATGAATAGGCTTCACTAAATAAAGTAGAAGAAATAAATATAAGGAATAATCCACGGGTCTGTCCAGGATCAATTTTATAGAATATGCACTATATTGAAAAGCTTCAAAAAAACACATTATAAAATTGTTACCTCAAAAAATAAAGTAGAATGAAATAAAAAAATATGAATACGTTTGAACACTTGCAACTCTAACCTGGATCAATTTTGTTGGAATATTCGGTATAAAAATTATCAAAAAAGCATCGTGTTGGTAAATGCAAAATTTTTTATCCAAAGACATCAGTACGTAAGTAAGTCAGAAATAGGGAAAAATAAGTTAAGTTTCACTCTCCTAATTCTGAAGTGTCTTGTAGAACATACAGTAAATAGACAATTTTTCATTCAAAGATTTCAGTACGTAGGTAAGGCAAAAATGGGAAAAAAATAAGTTAAGTTTCACTTTCTCATAATTTTGAAGTGGATCATTTTTTGGAACATCCAGTATAAACTTCCAAAAAGGTATCTGGTTAGTAAATATACAATTTTTCATTAAAAACCTTCAGTAAGTAAAAATAAAGTTAAAAGAGAAAGGAAAATTTTGTCTGTTAATCAGACCTGCCTCAATTATCAGTATACTGATTTTTCAAAAAGCGAATGGTCAGTTTTCTTCAAAACGTTTCAGTAGAGAAAGAAAAAAAAAAAAAAAAAAAAAAAAACCTAGTCCACCTGTGTCAGCTTTATGAAACATCCAGTACAAAACATCTGGTTAATAAGATATGATTTGTCATAAAAATATTGCCATCAATAAATTTCTGAAATATACAGAAGCAATTTACAATTTCTGTAGAACATCCAGTATATGGATTTTCAAAGAAAGCGTCTGGTTAGTAACTCTATAAATTTTCATCAAGAGATTTCAATAAATAATGTAGGAAAGTGGGTAGTGAAATGAGAAAAAAATCCTAGTCCGCCTGTTTCATTTTTATATGAAACACTCAGTATATAAATTTGCAAAATGCTGCCGAGTTCTACAATATAAGATTTTTCATAAAAATATGGCAGTTTCTGAAATATACAGAAGCCTCTGGACCGATAATTCTGACCTGGGCCATTTTATGTAAACATCTAGTATATGGATTTTCAAAGAAAGCGTCTGGTTAGTAACTATATAAATTTTCATCAAGAGATTTCAATAAATAATGTAGCAAATTAAGTATGTAGTGAAATGAGAGTCCTTGTCCGCCTGATGAAACACTCAGTATATAAATTTGTAAAATGCTTCTACAGTTGTACAATAGAAGATCTTTCATAAAAATATTGCAACCAATAAATTTGTGAAATATGCAGAATACTTTCGACTGTTCGAGCTTCAACGCAATTTTCTTAGAAACCACGTCATCCTGTGTAGAAAAACCTATTTGAAAAGTTATATTTTCTTCCATATCGTCATTCCAGTTAGAAAAATGTAAACCTATAACTTAAACGTAAAGAATGAGGCCTATTCGATTTTAGTTCGTGCCAGACAGCAATGAGGGCGCTAGGTTGTTCTACTATATGTTTGCTTAGCAGATCTAATATAGTACTATATCTATGGTTGGTTTGTCACGATTCGATGTAAGCATTACAGTCTACCCGGCTAACCTCAAATCTTTTATATCATATAAAAGATGTGACTAACTTCTTGTATTTATATTTTGTGGCTCTCAGTTGTCACTGTTGTCAGTAATTTTAATTTATATTTGGCAGCAAAATTGACCTATTTTGGAGTGTTTGATTTATAAAATAATATGGAAATTTATAGTTGATGTGTAATTATTATATTAGTAAAAGCTGATGGAATCAAAGCTGAAAGGTATGTATACAAATAAACAAATGTAATACAATTACAGAAAAATGTTTCTTTTAGATGCTGTTCTTTAAACAATGCTGGATATTGGACATTCAGGGGGTCTTGCTGAATAAGTAAAACATTAATTGTGAAGTTAAACAGAAAAATATTTTTTTTGTATATAATAATTCTGTGGATTCTTGAGTGTTGTGAGAAATAAGAAATCCCCCAAATATAATGTATTGTAAATCCATCATAAATGGTAATGGGTTAAAATTTCAATGTTATGAATTTAAATGGAAGATATAAAAAATGTTTTAATCCAGTTGACATGTGATAGCAGAAAATAAGGTTTTGTATTTAAAATTAATGTTATTAGTACATAAATGCCAGCACAGTAGGTACCTAATGCAGTATCTATTCAGATGTATGTATTATTGGTAACATTAAATATAATAAAAAAAGAATGCGTTTTATTTGTAATGATTGATTGTGAAAGAAAATTGTATTTTTCTGTGACAACATTGGATATTTAAAAATACATAACTATATACTTACAGTATATTTATTTAAAACTGAATGGTTAATGTTTTTACTACATTATGTTTTTTCAAATCTCTACAAATATTTTTATCGTTTATACTACTATTTTTCAAATGATTAAAAAACTTTTATTGAAACTATCTTCCAAAATTTGTCAACTAAAAAATTGTATTTATTATACATATGTAAAAATGAACATACATTTGTATATTTTATATAATATGCTGGGAGTGTAACTACACATAATAGGGGTTTACGAAAAATATATCTGACCAACTAATCCGAGCGCTGCTTACTCTGGTCAGAGTACTCTTTTAAATTGACTATTTTCGTAAGCACCTATACTCCTCGGTCGAAATTATAGAGAGTGATTCATCGCTAGCTCTTGGACTAGTAAGGAGTATGAGGCGTGCGGGGATCGAAAATCCATAGGAGTGTATACGTAAAGGGCAACAAGATGTAGAAAATATGGAAAAAATAAAATATAAAACATAACATCCATTATTTTTAGAGGTTTTATCGAGAAAACTTCAAAAATATTTTAGTAACATTTTGTTTTTAAAGTGTTTTCTATAAAACGATGCCCTCTTGGGTATCGATAACCCACCACCACCCGGCTTACGCCGCCGCAAAATATTGTAATGTTTACTATTAATATATTTATTTAAGTAGGTACTTACATATTTTATAATAATTATCTCACGAATATTATCACTGTCACACTTTCACTTCACTGCCACATAATCACTTCACTATTAATATATTTAAATACTTATGTCGTGTAAGATGATCGTTTGTGTCTAATATTTGAGAAATATTGAGAGAATCAGCAACATGAGCTCGCCGCGAAGACGTCGAAGCAGGACTTCGAGCCCCACGTCGAGCGCCATGTCGTGGAATATGATCTGAAAGTTGTGTTTGGTCGACATGGGTCCTTGGTGGAGACATCGGGAGTTCTAATCGAGCTCCACGTTGGAAACCATGTCGCGATCTATAATCTGGGATGTCAGTTCCTTTGACCTGGGGCCGCGATAGAGACGCACGGAGTTCTAATGGATTATCACTAGGGACTCCAGGTCGCAGGATATTCTCAAACGACTGTTGTCTGTGGTGAATATGGCCTACAGACGTGGTGTCTAGGACACGAGCTCGCGGGGGAGATCTCGACGAAGAATGTCGAGCCCCACGTTGAGCGCCGTGTCGGGTTAGACTTTCTAAATAAGGACCACTTAGGCGGTGATCGTATGTTCGGGGAAAATCCTGAGAGTGGACGGGCGATGTACCAGAATTGCTTTGATAAAAAGACCCGGCTACGTCACCTACGACATAGTCGGCTATGGGGTTTTCGCTTAACATGGCACCCGAACGCGATGCGCATTGCTCCCGTTGGATACCATTTCGTAAAAAAGCTGAATGAACTGTAGCGTCGTCACCGACGGCTAGCTCACGTTCCGAATCACCCGACATCGGAAGTATTCCACTACCGGGGCCAGACCGTGAACCGTGGTTGGACTCATGGGATTCCCCGGACCCTACCAGTTGGTACGTAGGTTGAACCTCGTCCCGAGTATCTGTGGGTGACCCACTTCGTGGTAACTCTTGGTTGCTACTCGGATCCGCGAGTGCGTCGTGAGGGGTGGTCGAGATGGTGCCAGTAACTCGCGTAGCAGCGGACCTCAACGCGTACGGCGCTGTGGCTGCGCCGTGCCGCGTACTTCCGCGAGCCACCATCTTCGGTCCCTCAGACTCTTCGCGGAGCATCGATATAGCGTTGGCAGGAGAGGCCATTTCCTCTTTCACCCCGAATGTCGAGAGATCTTTCGCCGGCAAACAGGTGTGAGGGCAGTTCGTGTGACCGCTGGTCTCTCCGATTTGGGACGAGGTCTCGTCCAGCTCAGTCTTGATCATACTCACACGATCTAATTTATTATTCGTAGTATTACCTTCGAGGGCACCAATCCTCGTAGCACTGGATTTCGTAGTCGCGTCGCAGGGGTTCATCTTCCCCGTACGACAATGTCGGAGCAAGCTCTTTTGCTCCGAAAGTCTTGTAGACGTCTTGTAGTAAGCACTGACTCTACTATTAAATGTGGGTCTCTCGAGGGAGCCCTAGAAGTAAGGATAACTTCTTTACTAAATTTGGAAGTACGCCGCCACAATAACGTGCGTACTATTGCTTTGTGCCCGTAGGTCACAAAGTAAATGCCTCGTAGGGGTTTGACGAGGAAGGTTGCCTCGACGAGTGACCGCCTAGAAGTTTGACGAGGAAGATTGCCTCGGATTTGCAGATCTCAATGGAGTCTGAATTGTAGGTCTCGTAGGAGCCTATGTGTGTACTTTGTACCGAGGTGCGGGTCTCTCGATGGAGCCGGCACAGTCGGAATCAAAGTCTTCGTCGGAGGGTCGCAAGCCTCGGACGGTATGCAGGTCTCTGGAGGAGCCTGAAAGTATCGCTGTTTCGTCGCAGGGGGCGATCGAACAGGATCTTCGCCTCAGGTTGGGCTACCTCGGGCGGGACGCAGGTCTCTGGAGGAGCCTGGAGTATCGCTGTGTCGATGCGAATGGCTATCGCACAGGATCTTCGTCGGAGGTGGTCAGTCTCGGACGGTTTCGCAGGTCGCAAGTGGATCCTGGAGTTTACCGCTGTTTCGATGCAGGGGGCTATCGAACAGGGTCTTCACCTCAGGCTAGGCTACCTCGGGTGGTTGTCTCGTTAAGCGAGTAGTGGTTGCAAAGCACTATCAATATCACGTCGAGGAATGGCAGCCTCGACGGAAGCCTCGTGAAGCGAGCCTGTGAGCTTGAGCTCCAAAGTTCTTGAGCTTGATGACAGGGTTTTTTCAATCAAACCGTGGAAGATATGTTAAAAGTATATATTGAACAGAATTAACAAACAATAAAGATTCACAATTAACATATACAAGTTATTTACCATGAATAAGATTTGTTACACAATTGCTCTGTATCGCTTTCCGTCTCATGTACTCCCACTGAAGTACTGTAAACGTCAAAAGTAGACGTTCGATCACTTTTGTGGGATTTCCATACTTTTGGCGGACCGGGCCTTGAATTGTCCGCCAAAATCTCGAACCAAAATCATCCATCGTCCCCATCAACGTCGGGACTCGTTCCCCTCTGGCCTCTCCGGATAGTCGATGTCGGCGTCGGGGATTTTGGAGTTTTTTCCCGGTTTGGGAAAAACTCTACCCGCGGTCTCGGCTTAGGCTGCCGAGCATCGCATCCAACCGCCAGAGCGGTGGAACCTTCGGAAGACGGTCCTTTCGGCCCAAAGACGGGGAAATTGGAAACATCGGTGAAATTTTCCCCGTCTTCGTAAAAGGGCTTACGGAGGTCTTATTACTGGATGGATTCATTTGAAAATTGTGTCTAGATGCACGGCATGAAGTAGTGCCGTGGTTGGAGGGTTCGGCCGAGATCGCGCGGACACCTTTGGCGGCAGCTATGAAGACGGGAAAACCTATTATGGCTTAGCTGGTCGTTAGTAGTCGCGCGATTCGGCTCGAATTTGGATATGACAACCACCTAGGGATGCTCTAGTGTGGTTGGAGGGTTCGGCCGAGATCGAATGAGCGGAACGGCTGAAAACGCGGAAAACGTGAAATCCGCGTTTCCCCGTATAACGGCGTTTTGGCTCTTTCGATTCGGACAAAAATTTAGTGAGATAATGTCAGCAACTTGAGGAGTGCTGCATTAAATTTTGACACAGATCGCTCAATAACTTTTGGAGTTATTGGCGATAGCGTCCTTGACCAATTCGAAAGTGTGGTAAATATTCTAGATAGTTTCCAAATATCGCCTCGAAGCGTCCCGGGGTTCGTCTGCAGGTTGCGAGAGCAGCAGCAGTGGACACTGCGCGTCGGAATGGCAGGCCCAGGCGAGATCGGTCGCGATGCGGGTGACATTGGAAACATCGGTGAATTTGGTCTTTAACGCTCTGGAAGCGCTATCGCCGGGAGGATCGATGTCGGGTTATGGGGCGACGTCTGCACTAAGATGCAGAGTCGCGGAAATTGCTCCCCGACGGTATCGATGTCTGAAATGATACCGTGGCGGCTTTTTTGATTTGCCCGGCCGACGGCAATTAGTTTCGCAACCGTGGCGGGTTTGTATTTTGGATTGGAAAGGTAGGCGAATTTGACTGTTTCGCCTCCTTCCCAATTCAGCGGTCTCCGGCATATCCATAGGTACAAGACAATTTCTATGAATATATAAGGTGTTCTGAAATCCTGAAGCCTTGGAAAGTGGAATGCGACACTTACGTATCGCATTATTCACATTATATATTTCACATATCACTGTTGCTATCACTATCACTAGAATCATCTTCACCCAAATGAATAATGACTGGTTCTATGAACACTTCTACCGTTGTATCAAGATCCCACGTACGTTGTTCCTCTTTCTGTGCATGTCCAATACACTTACACCATGTTTCAGCAGTGACGTGATTAATAGCATCCTGTAATAATAATTTCACGTCGTTTATTTTAAAGGTGGTGTTTTTTCGTGCTATTTCATTTTTTATTTGTGCCCAAACCGACTCAATTGGGTTTAATTCACAGTGGTATGGCGGTAAACGGAGTACACGAATTCCTCGATCTTTGGCCATCTCATCCACTACATACTTAATGTATTGACCTTTTTTTCTTTAGCATACTATTCCGATTCCGTTTCAAATATCGAAAATTCATGTTACGCATTATTCTTCTAAGAACCTTATCAGAGAAATTAGGAATATCCTCATCTTCAGCTATTGCAGTTCTTTATCGTTGGTATTTCATTTGTAAAGAAAAATCCATGAATTTTCCTACGTATGGAGTATTTCACGTCAACGTCGACTTCTATTTTCTTCCTCCCTCGTGTTTCCACTTTTTTCTTCTTTGGATTCACTTCTACACTATTTTTTATGGCACGATAAACAGTAGCAACGGATACTTTTGTCAACGAAGTACACATATCAACAGCTTCACTTACACTTGTATTAGAATTTCGCGACCGAATTCCTTTATACACGTTTTTTACCATTATTAATTCCGCATCGCATAGGTTAGGGCGTTTATGAGCAACAGACCGTTTGCTACAACCGGCACTTTGATCCATTTTAATTATTATTCCTACGTTTTAAAACGTCCCGATTGTATTTTTTTAATTTATAAATTTACTATAGTCACGGAATATGCAAACCCTCGCGCGCGTTTATAGTTTGACGTTTCTAACTACGGCTAACTCGAATTCTACGTACGTCCGTTTACACCCACTAAAAAGAGCATTTCCCTATCTGTAATAAGTGCGATAGACAGAGATAGGAAATAAATCGCGTTCAGTGTAACTCAGTCTATAACTGTTATAAATCCTATCGATGTGCAAAGAGAGCGGTACATCATTTAACATAAGCAAATAATATTGAACTATTATAAAAATCATTTTTTAAGTTTCTATATTATGTATGAATCACTCTATAATTTCGACCGCGGAGTATAGTCGAAACCGATCTAATCTAACCTCTATCCACTATCAAAATGCAATAATTCTACAAATAAATGTGAAAAGTGGTACCTGTATGATGTACCACTACGCTAATATGTTCATCTACATCTACCATATCTAAATTGTTATTTGACATATTGCCATTTTTGATTTTTTTTTGCTGTACAAGATAAGAAGAGAACAAAACGAAGTTCACATTTCATTCAAGTCAACAAAACAATCTTTCTTTGTAACATAAAACATAACGAAACATCTGTTTTTAATTTTTTTATTATACCTATAAACAACACGCATGCGCAAATTTTAGATCATTTTTTAATCTGACAAATAAGCAAGGGCGACTAGAGTGCTCAGATTGTCTATATTTGAGCATTGAGGTTGCATTTTCGTAATGGGATCGAATCATCAGAGTGAATATTCGTAAGGCATTTTCTTGTTTCGACCACTCTGATACAATTATCGTAAACCCCTAATGTCACATCATATACGTAATGTATAGTGGAAGATCAACAAAGATGTTTTATTTAAATCGATCAAAATTGTTTGAAGAATTTTCCGAAGCAGGTATTTTCTCGATTTGTTTTAATAACTTTTTAACTTGTTCTACGTATGTACCTAACTGAACAATTCTTTTTATAAAATGAAATTAATGTAATGTAGTTTGAAATAACTTTATTTGCGATAGTTTTCTTAGAATTAGTGTAGTTGAAGTTACTACATGGAAGGCGAGAATAGTTAAATAATAATCACATTTCCCTGCTGTGAAAAATAAACAACTTGAACAAAAAAAGACTCTAAGTTTTTGAGATAGGTCCCGTATCAATGAAATCTTTCACCTCAAGGAACATTTCACAATTTTATAACCTACACTCGCGCAAATCACTTGTTCTTTAATCACTTTAACTGGTGGCTTCCTGGGTTCCTCGGTAGAAGTGTAGGTAATGTAGTGGTGGATTCTTGTAAAACACAAAACTTCCACACTGCATTGCATAGTTGTAACTGGAAAACTAAAATTCACGTTAGATTCTACCAACGTTCGGGTAAAAAAAATACATATACTATACCTGTAGAAAGGGTTTTTGCAAGACGCCCCAGACCAGATATCAATTATTTGCCTTCTGAGCAAACTTGGTAGTGGCTTTTCTCAATGCACAGACTTATTATTTTACAGATGACAGATGACAGGAGTTGACAGATGGGGGCGATTCGACGATCGTCAGTGATCGAAAACGTGGAGATAAATGTTCTAGGTTTATTCAGATATGTCGCAAGATTTTTACTGCAAGAGGTTATTTTTTTTAAGGAATGGGTAAAGGCTATTTTAAAACTTGTAATGTTATTGACCGGTAGTTATGTTAAGTTCGAAGAATGTATTTAACTGACGATCTAGGTCACAAAGCAAACGTGGGGTCACGTACCTCATGTGAACGCCTGTTAAACGTAATTTTCCTTTTGAGAAAAAAAACTATGCCAAAGCTTCACAGATATATGGGAAACGATACAAAACTTCCCGTTTTAGCTACTTTTACACAAATTGGTTCATATAAAGTTAAAAATATTCAATTTTGTTACGATCAACGGATGGCGGCCATCTTGTGTGACATTAAAGTGACAGCGGTTCAGAGACTTGCGAACTTTTCATTTTAAGGGTTAAATACGATCACTTAAGACCCGCTGCGACTGTTGTGGGGGGCGAATATAATTTTTTTCGGAAAGCTCGAGGTATGGGAATGTCGTTCATACATAATTGGACAGAGGGAGCTGCACGAATGTCTCGTAAAAGCCGGAAAAAGTAGGTTTTCCTCGTCCCCGCCGTGAAGAGACGCCCATGGCTGAATGCACAAATTTTATGTCGCTAATGCCGGTCTTAAATTTAGTTACATTTGACTTAAAAAAAGTTGACGGAGATATAAAAGAGTGAGATCGTCGCTGCGCGCCGTCGAAGAGGCGTCTCGGGGGGCCAAATGGGGCTTCGTCGGTCCTCGGGCGCGGTTCGTACGCCCAGAGAAAGGCCAGGGCTTCGTTCTCGCGCAGGAAGCGGTGGGCCCCACAGCGAGGAAATAAAATTATCGCGTCGCGAAAACGGCGTTTTCGGCGAAATAAACCGGGCATTAGTAAAAAGACGGGTATTTCGAGGGATTTGACGGTGCAGAGCCCTTTTGAAGAGCAAATTTCGGCGTTGCAGAGTAGAAGATTCGCCCCGAAACTACGCCTAAAGGAGGAAGAAAGGACGAAAGTCGGGCCTAGTAGTGAAGAGAACTACAGAATCGCCCCGTAAAAAAAGTTTCAGGTCCCGAAAATCGACCCTCCGAGTGACATTTAGAGGCGTTCCTGGTATGTTTTACGTACGTCGCACACAAAAAATGGGCCACGCCCCTCGAGATACCCCGGAAAAACCGGAAAATTCTCCGGGAAGGAGCGGACGAATCTCCACCGAAACACCCCTAAACCACGAAGAAAGGGCCCGGCCCCGACCCGTCGCGCGCCCCGTGGGAAGACCTTAGCGCATGCAAATCGGGACTCTTTAGGGGCGGTTGTGCGACGCGAGCGGAGCTATCGCTAATTAATAGTAATTGACTAGAAACGTAGGCAAGTCGGCTTTGCCGACTTGAAGTTTCTCTCGGGCCTTCGGGCCTTCGGCCTTCGGGCGGCGCTAAGCGCCGCATGAGCTCCGCTTTGTGGAGCACTGTCTTGCGTGAATGTTTTTTAAATCATCAACACCATGGACCACATTACCATCATCTAAATCGCCATCATCTACATCACCATCATCTACATCACCAATATCTACATCACTATCATCCACATCGCCATCTCCTACATCATCATCTACATCACCATAATCATCAGTACTATAATCTCGAGCACTATCATCTACATCACCATCATCTACATCACCATAATTGCAGCACCATCATCTACAGCACCGTCATCTACATTACCATCATTTACATCGTCATCATCAACATCACCATAATCTACATCGCTATTATCTACATCACCATCAATTACATCGTCATCAACATCACCATAATCTACATCGCTATTATCTACATCACCATCATCTACATCTATATCGCCATGATCTGCATCACCATCATGTACATCACCATAATCTACATTGCCATCATCTACACCACCATCATCTACATCACCATCGTCTACATCGCCATCATTTACATAACCATTATTTACATCATCTACATCACCACCATCTACATTATTATCACCATTCAATTCGATTTTGTGAAACATTCTGTGTAGAAAGTTTTAAAATGGCATCTTGTTAGTAAATAAAAAAATTTTCATGAATAGGCTTCACTAAATAAAGTAGAAGAAATAAATATGATAAGGAATAATTCACGGGGTCTGTCCTGGATCAATTTTATAGAACATGCAGTATATTGTAAAGCTTCAAAAAATATATTATAAAATTGTTCATCAAAAGACCTCAATAAAATATGAATACGTTTGAATACCTGCAACTCTGAGCTGGAACAATTTTAACATTCTGTATTAAAATTATCAAAAAAGCATCATGTTGGTAAATGCAAAATTTTTCATCAATGAACTTTACCAAAGAAAGTAGAAAAAGGTAAAAAGGGTAAAAAAATATCTGGTCTGCCGCCTTTTTGTTTTGAGTTCAATTCTGATATAGATCATTTTGTACATCCAGTATATACTGCCAAAAGGATATCTAGTTAGTAAATATAAAATTTTTCATCCAAAGATTTAGTACGTAGGTAAGTAAGAAATGGGGAAAAATAAGTAAAGTTTCACTACTAATTCTGAAGTTGATAATTTTGTAGAATATACAGTGAATATACAACTTTTCATTCAATGTTTTCAGTATGTAGGTAAGGCAGAAACGGAAAAAAAATAAGTCAAGTTTCACTGCCTCCTAATTTTTAAGTTGATAATTTTTTGGAATTTCCAGTATAAACTTCCAAAAAGATATCTGGTTAGAAAATATACAATTTTTCATTCATAGACTTCAGTACGTAGGTAAGGCAGAAATGGGAAAAAATAGTTTAGTTTCACTATCTCTTAATTGATAAGTGGATCATTTTTTCGAACATCCAGTATAAATTTCCAAAAAAGTATATGGTTAGTAAATATATAATTTTTTCTTCGAAGACTTCAGTACGTAGGTAATGCAGAAGTGGGAAAAAATAAGTCAAGTTTCACTGCCTCCTAATTTTGTAGTGGATAATTTTTTGGAAAATCCAGTATAAACTTCCAAAAAGGTATCTGGTTAGTAAATATACAATTTTTTATTCAAAGACTTCAGTACGTAGGTAAGGCAGAAATTGGAAAAAATAAGATAAGTTTCACTTTCTCCTAATTTTGAAGTGGATTATTTTTTGGAACATCTAGTATAAACTTCCAAAAAGGTATCTTGTTAGTAAATATACAATTTTTCATTAAAAGCCTTCAATAAGTAAAAATAAAGTTGAAAGAGAAAGGAAAATTTTGTCAGCTTTATGAAACATCCAGTACAAAACATCTGGTTAAGTTATGATTTGTCATAAAAATATTGCCATCAATAAATTTCTGAAATATGCAGAATCCTCTGGACCGATAATTCTGACCTGGGTAAATTTATGTAGAACATCCAGTATATGGATTTTCAAAGAAAGCGTCTGGTTAGTAACTATATAAATTTTCATCAAGAGATTTCAATAAATAATGTAGGAAAGTGGGTAGTGAAATGAGAAAAAATCATAGTCCGCCTGTTTCATTTTTATGAAACACTCGGTATATAAATTTGCGAAATGTTTCTGAGTTCTACAGTATAAGATGTTTCATAAAAATATTGCCATCAATAAATTTCTGAAATATGCAGAAGCCTCTGGACCGATAATTCTGACCTGGATCAACATCCAGTATATGAATTTTCAAAGAAAGCGTCTGGTGAGTAACTATATAAGTTTTCATCAAGAGATTTTAATAAATAATGTAGGAAAGTGGGTAGTGAAATGAGAAAAAAATCCTAGTCCACCTGCGTCAGCTTTTTGAAACATCCAGTACAAAACATCTGGTTAATAAGATATGATTTGTCATAAAAATATTGCAATCAATAAATTGTTTAAATATACAGAATCTTCCTGACCGTTCGAGCTTCAACGCAATTTTGTTTAGACACCAGAAAAAAGTGTTTGGAAATGTATATTTTTTCTTCTTTAAAAAGATAAATCCATAGAATTAAATTGCGGCAATATGTAAGAAATAAATCTTAGGTTATCCCATTTTTACCGCTACACTAACGTCTTTATGTGAAGCTTGTTTTCTGAATGAATGATATAAAACAGAGAAAGAACAACTTTTCACGACCTGGAAGTCTTTAGCTCCAGCTTATTTCGATAATTCGCAAATTTTGACGTTTGTGGAATAATACGAATATAATATAGTAATTAACGAAGCAACGAAGGTGAAGGGATTTACGTACTGGTGTTTTCTTTAAAATTAGAAAGAAATATACAATTTTTAGTGGGTACTTACAGCAAATCGAGAGACATACAGCAGGTATACCACGTATGTAGTGGTAGAGCTAAAAAAAATGTAAATAAAACGTAATTATAAATAAATACCTGTATATATCGTAGGGTACCTATGAATTAAAGTTTAAAAGATGCCTAGAAAGATGAAATAACAATAATCCCCAACCCTAGAACATCTTTAGCTTTTGGTGTCAAATTTATTTTGACGTTTCAATCTGACATCAATGGCAATTGTCATATTTCCGTCGATGGGCGTTGACGTCTGCCGACATGTTGCATCTCTGTTCCGCGCGAAAAATCGCCAGCAGCCGTCCCGGAAAAGGAAAATTTCACATCGAATACGTTAAGAAATCGCTTTCAAAATATGACGTCTGGATAAAGGAAGAAACGAAGCGCGCTTAGTGCCCTTCGCCCGGCCGCTTCACGTCTCGCGAAAAGACCCATAAGTCTGGCAAATCGCCGTTTTTCGCCTTCAAGTGTGGGAGCGCGAGGACACTGCAGATTTTGAAGTAAATTAAAAAGCGGCAGCATTTCGATTCCGTGTTAATTTCATTAAACATTGTAAATAAAAAGTTTGGAAAAGGCATATGGTAAGCAAATAAAATATATTCCTACATAATATTTAAATAAATAAGTAGAAAATAGCGAGAATAAAAAATAAAAATGCTCATCCGCTCACGATTCGAACCGGGGTCCCGCAGATGGACAGCCGGCGTCCAGTCCCTCGAGCTATCCCAGACACTCGGTGGGATGTCCTTGTATAAGGTATTTAACGGTCCGCATCGGCTCGAACTCGGCGAAGATTTTGAAACGTTCAAATTCCGTTTTTTCGCCACGATATCGATTGCGAAGGACGGAAATCGGTCTCGGAGGTAAAAATAACGACCCTACGTCCCGAAAAAACGTTTAGAAGAGCGAAATTTCGTAGGGCAATTTTCGGTATCGGATGGTGGGCGTTTCCGAAATGTCGCGTCTCTGTTTCGCTCCACGCCTAGCCGAGGTACCCCAGGAAAACGAAATTTTAACCGCGAAAAAGCAGAAAAACCGCCGCGAAAATATCACCAAGCGACGACGCGAGGACGTCGCCTTTTCGCGGCTCCCGCGAAGATCCTTAGGTCCGATAAATCGGCCCTTTTCGCGGCCCACTGTGGGAGCGAGAGGAGATTGCAGATTTTAAAGATATAGATAGAAAGAATATAATTAAGAATTATTAATTATAATTATAAGCTTTTCTTTTGACTATTAACTACCCTAAATACTGAAAGGAATAAAGA
Organism: Anoplophora glabripennis; assembly: GCF_000390285.2. Lineage (NCBI taxonomy): Eukaryota > Metazoa > Arthropoda > Insecta > Coleoptera > Cerambycidae > Anoplophora > Anoplophora glabripennis. Next base: position 6,410 of record NW_019417442.1, on the reverse strand, counting down.
ATACTCTATTTTGAATTCATTAAACGTAACTATATTTTATACATTATAAACAGTTAATTATCATAAATTAATACCAGAGATTAAAATAAATATATACATCTAGGCGTTTTCTATACAAGATATCCATACATTTTAATAGTAAACTTTTATATAAAATTCGATAATGGTACAATTTTTATTAGGTTATACCTGCTACAGTATGGTGAAATTTAGGAAGTGCGCTGTGAAAGGATGTAAGGACACTCAGTCTACTAGGCATCGATTTCCTAATCCGAAAAAGGAAATGGGAAGGTTCCAGAAATGGGTAGAAGCTTGTGAGTAGATATAATAGGCCGGTTCTGGACCAGGAAGTGACGTCACATGGCCAGTGTCCATCGAGTTTGGGGCGCTCCTTCAGCGACTTCTTGTGGGCATTGTCGTTGTGCAAGAGATACGTGGGTGTTGGTATGCAAGAAGTGTCATGGCGGCACGGGGGTGGCTACCTGAGGAGGTTGAGGGCAGGTCGCTAACAAGAAGTGTCATGGCGGCATGGAAGTGACGTCACATGGCCATTAAGCTGCAAGAAGTGTCATGGCGGCATGGAAGTGACGTCACATGGCCATCGAGCTGCAAGAAGTGTCATGGCGGCATGGGTGCGGCTACCTGTGGCGTCTGAGGGCAGGTGATAGGTCGCTAACAAGAAGATGGCGGCGGTCTGCAAGGAAGTTGATTGATCGTTAGCGATAAGATGGCGGCGGCCTACATGGAGCGAGGCGGGTTGCTGAAGAGTTGGTCAATGACCAGAGGGTTAGTTCGGAATTCTGCCGCCAGGATTTTATAGATGTCGCTGGTAGGAGGAGGCGGGGCAAGATGGCTGTAGCGGGAAGATAGCGGCGGTAAGATGGCGGCGTGCGGGGTGCGGCACGTAGCGGCAGGTGATAGGTCGCTAACAACAAGATGGCGACAAAGAGGCGTGGCTATGGTTACGATAAGGGAGGGGTCAATGACCTCCAAATAGCATTGCGTCATACTTATCCGGTATTGCATCATTCGAGGTCAATGACCTCCAATACTGCCACGCTAGCATAAACTGTAACCTGATTTCTTTTATAATTGCAGTGTTAGCAAAATTGCAACTTGATAGTCCATTTCCTTTAATACTGCTACGCTAGCATAAACATTAACCTGATATTTTATTTTCTTTATATGTGTTAGCAAAATTGCAACTTGATAACTGAGATCACGTGAGCAACCATTGAAATTAGCGGGAGATTTAAAATCCAAAAATGAATAATAGGAAAGGCATATATGTATTACAATGGACGGAATTGGCGGTAAATTCAAAATTCAATATCAACAAAAGAAATAAAATATATGTAACATTAGAATTTAAGTGCTTGCGTAGTAGATCTCGTCAGGATGGAGATTGGCGGTAAATTCAAAACTTAAGATGAACAATAGAAATAACATATGTACTGAAATTGCAACGCATGCGTATAAGCATTTGATTAAACGGGACTAGCGGTAAATTCAAACGGTTTCGGGAGCACGTAGCTGACAAGATTAACAACAAACTGGCATTGCCTCATTCTTATCTGGTATTGCATCATTCGAGGTCAATGACCTCCAATACTGCCACGCTAGCAGGAATTAGCGGCACATTTAAAATTCAATTACGATAAGGGGATAAATATAATATACCTTTAGTAAACAAGAAAGTACCGCGCTTAATCTCCAAGTCGTCAACTTCATTTTTTAGAGAATCACTTAACAAATTTAATTTATATTCAAATATTTTAATTATTTCTTACTACACCCTACCTTGTGGGCACTATTCAATAGATAGCATGTTGTAATTAACTGTAATATATTTAATTATTAATATATTATAAAAGAAATCAACTTTTTATTTCATATATGTGTCTTATTTGTTTTAAACCTCTGTACGATAAAACTGTGAACAAGAGTATACTTGTATATTTTGCTAAAGTTAAATTTCTATTATATTTTGAAACTGGGATACATGGGAAAAAAATTAATTAGAATATATGTTAATTAACATTTTTATTTTTTACTTATATCATACAATACATTAATTTTATAATAGTATAGATATTCACGTAAAGCATTACTTAATATGCTATTATTAGATATATCACAAAAATTATTTATAATTTGTTCAACATTTAAAGTAATTTGATTTGCTTTTATCCAACCAGCTACAATATCTAATACATTATGATAGTAACGACAAAAGTCTAAAGAATCTAACATATTTATTCTATGCGACAGCACACAAGTATCGAGTTTTAACAGTTCTTCCACATCGTGAAGGAAAAGATCGATGCACATGTTGTATTTTATGATCTGCACCATTTTCACATTTTCGCAGACTACTTGGTGTAATCTCTCGTGTAATCTCCACAACGATGAGTCACAGGTTCATACTCATCAGA
>NW_019417442.1:0-339 GCF_000390285.2 Anoplophora glabripennis | reverse complement strand
ACCGGCTAACAACCGGCTAACAACGGCTAACAACCGGCTAACAACCGGCTAACAACCGGCCAACAACGGCTAACAACTGGCCAACAACGGCTAACAACCGGCTAAGAACCGGCTAACTTTAATTCGCAGTTATCCAGTTTCGCGTGATGATGTGACGGCTTAAGATATTATTCTAGTCTCCTTTAACTGCTCGATAATTGCTGAAAATTCGTTGTCGTCTGATGTATTTCCAGCATTTTTGGAAGCTACCAGCAGCCTTAAACGATCGACAAGTTCGTTGGGATCATCCCAGTAAATATATTCCATCGGCTTTGTATTGTAAGTTAACTTGTTGGTGCG
>NW_019417441.1:83170-84292 GCF_000390285.2 Anoplophora glabripennis | reverse complement strand
AGAAATGGTAATTATTAGTTAGAGATTACTAAAGGTAATATTTTCAATTGATCGATTTACAGTAGTCCCACATTTTCCATCATTCTACAGCAGAACGAGATAAAGTATAAAAATCTTTAAATTGCTCTTCTATAAAATTAGGAAACTTGAGATATGCCCTTTCGTGAAATAACCGACGATATGTGTTACAAGGGCTCAAACGGATTCTTCTACTTATTCAAATTCCATCTTTTACTCTTGACTTTATTTTTTTCCAGCTCGCTATTCCTTTACTCTTATTTATGCGTGACCTTATTTTTTCTACAACTTCTGTCAGCATTTTTGTTAATAAAATAAACAAAAAAATTCAATATTTGTCTTAAAAATTCATGTATGTCAATTTTTCTAAAAAGAGTTGACATTCCTTATTAGAAAATAATGATCCCATCAGTATCGATAGAAAGCGTGTTACAACGCTATTTTTTCAACATCGATATATATATTTATCTATAGAAAGTATGTTTGAAAATATAACGTTAATGTCTTTTGTATCTGTTTTTTTATTTAGAGTATTTTCTTCCTGGTTAATATAAAACATTTCTAAAGAACATCTCTTAGAATAATCTTTTTCTGTTGTTAAAACTTTTAAATTTTCAAAATCCATTTTATGTCCTGTAGATGTTGTGAAAGTGCACAAGCATCTGGTCTTAATCTAATATCACTTTTATGTGAAGAAATTCGAGACTTAATATTTCTAGAAGCTTGTCCTATTCCTATCCTATCCTAACTTATTACAATTTAAACAATTTATTTTATAAACTAAATCATAGTACTAGTAATACTAACACTAATATTAATTCTATATAAATATAAAATAATTTTTGTTTTTATTTTCCAAAATTTATGAAATGTCATTTAATGTCAATGTCCAAAATCTATCAATCTATCTATAAATATCAATAACTCAGTTTCTTGTAAGTAATCCACATTTATATTGTAAATTATTATAATTATATCTATAACTTATAGTGTAACTGAAGAAGCAATAAAATATTGCGAAAGCTTTTACGTAGAAAAAAGAGTTTCATCTAAAAAATAGGCTTTAATCCCACTAATAAGAAGATTTTAATTATATATACAAAA
>NW_019417441.1:71094-80020 GCF_000390285.2 Anoplophora glabripennis | reverse complement strand
GTTATAAAAAATAGTTCACATTTCAAAGGCATGGCTCCTTTTTACTGTATTAGTTGTTTAAATGTTAAAAATTGACTTAAAAATTGTTTTTTATAAAAGAATGTTTGACTATAGTTACAATTATTTTTAATCTAGTGAAGCTCATAAAATTTTAACAATGTTCTTGTATGTTTAAATGTTAAAAATTGACTTAAAAATTGTTTTTTATAAAAGAATGTTTGACTATAGTTACAATTATTTTTAAACTAGTGAAGCTCATAAAATTTTAACAATGTTCTTGTATACTTCGTTTTTGATGGTTTTTATATTATAATCTCACGTTTGTAAGTATATAATAAGGTTTTACAACTTATTATTCTAAGCATATTTGTCATTTCTTATAGATGTCTTGAGAAAGGAAATAAACATTTCCGAAAGCTTGACAACAACACAGAGTGTTCTTATTACATTAGCTCTTAGCACTGTTGACTGCAATCCCAAATACATCACTGGTTTTTTTTTCTTAACTAGTCAGTCAAGACTACCCTTCCTGCTCTNCAGGGTGACCCATTAAGAATGGAAACACTCACGTAAAAAAGTTGTTTATGGACCGATTTGAACCGGGTATTTTTTTAAAGATAGATTTCCAAAAGCTCTATCCTGATGCAAAATTTGAAGACGAAATTTTGATTTTCAAGGCATACTACGAATTTTTTTTTAAGTGAAAAATAGCAAAATTTTGTTGGCGATTTTTTTATAAAAAATCTGGCTACATCACTGGATTTAGGAACCCCTCAAATGCATTTGTACCAATGTTTGCGAAAAAAAGTTTGACCCTAAAAAAGTTATGACAATATTGGCATCACCAGTGTTTGCCGTTGTCGGTGAACCTATTCTTTTATAAAAATCGAATAGAACCCACAGGGAAACAAAATTAAATAACAAACACTGGTTTAATAATTATTAATAAGAATTATAAAAACCAGTATACATAAAATAAACAACAAATTCGTCAAATTATTATTATTTCCTGGTTATTATGCCAAAACTTACAAATATTACCTTCTTACATTATAATTACATTTATAATTTTTTTATTCAAGAAGCCACTGGATTCTGCAACCATAATCCAATTCTTTGTGAAGAATTTTCTGAAAAAAAATATTACGAAACATTCCAGAAAATAACGTTGCTTAAAAATAAAATGAACAAAATTTGTTAGGCTGTGAAAAATAGAAGTTTAGACAACAAATATTAAACTTCACAAGTAGTGGCACATTGTAATATTTTTTGTGCATAACCAAATAAGTTCCATAATTCTTTGCGATGGCTCAAAGTTTAACTTTACATGACAAAATTGAAATAGTACGCCTTTCTGGAGAAAATGGTCGGACGGCAACAGGGGTGTGTATAATTTTTAACAACAGACATCAAGATAGACCTAATATTACGCATAGCACAGTTTTATAAACAATACTTTTATGGAATATGGTGCTGTATCAAAATGCATTTTAAAAAGGGACAATCAACAGAGAAGACGTATTCACGAGCACGAAATTTTAAATTATTTTACAAACAATTCTCAGAATAGCTTCAGGATTGCTTGTTTAGATTTAAATTTACCTAGAGAAAGTATCCGACGCTGTCTAAAAAAAAATTAAATAAAACCCTATAAACCTAAGTTTCTTCACACTCTGGAACCAATATCTCAATTACCGATTTTTTTTTAAATATCTTATTCAGCGATGAGGCCTCATTCACGACAAATGGAATTGTATCATCACATAACTCGCGGTGAGTTAACGTTTGGAATGGGATACTCAACAAGAGAGTTATTGGGCCGTTCTCCTTTGAAGGGAATATGAATGGCGAACAATTTCTACATTTCCTTCAGAACGAATTTTTTAATGCAGTCGATAATCTTCCATTACAAGAAATAGTAAATCTACATTTTTAGTTGCATGGATGTCCAATACACAATGCGACACAAGTCAGGGAGTGACTTAACAAGAATTTCCCCAATCATTGGATAGGTTGAAACAGTCCATTAATTCATTGGCCACACCGATCTTCGGACCTTACCCCAGTAGATTTTTTTCTGTGGGGCTTTATTAAGTCCAAAGTTTATAAGACACGGCCAAATAACCGGGAGGTATTGTGCACTAGAATAAGGGAAGCGTGTGAGGAGATTAACGTGCATCAATTACAAAATGTTGTAAAAAATATAAAAAACGTTATGAAAAATGTATAGAATTAAACGAAGGATTAGTGGAAGCTACAAAAACTTAAATTTAATGACGTGATTAGTGTAAATCAATTTGACAGACTCCTTTTTCATTTTTAAAAATGTAATTTTTTAATCATTATTTTTTGTTAACAATTGTTGTTTATATTAGAGTAATTGTTGTTTATTGTGTGTATAATGGTTTTTATGATTCTTATTAATAATTATTAAACCAGTGTTTGTTATTAATTTTGTTTCCCTTGGGTTCTATTCGGCTTTTCTAAAAGAATAAGTTTACCGACAACGGCAAATATTGGAGATGCCGATATTGTCATAACTTTTTTAGGGGCAAACTTTTTTTCACAAAAATTGGTACAAATGCATTTGAGGAGTTCCTAAATCCAGTGGTGTAGTTAGGTTTTTTATAAGAAAATCGATAACAAAATTTTGCAATTTTTTAACTCAAAAAAAATTCGTAGTAGGCCTTGAATATTAAAATTTCGTCTTCAAATTTTGCATCAAGATAGAGCTTTTGGACATCTATCTTTAAAAAAAAACCGGTTCAAATCGGTCTATAAACAACTTTTGTACGCGAGTGTTTCCATTCTTAATGGGTCACCCTGTATATATATACATACATACATACTCCAATTACTCGTATATAAAAATTAAGAATATGTTGCTTCACTAACGAGATATAACTAGTTCTTTACCGATAAGCCTAACATAGATACTATTTTTGAAATTTTTGCTTAAAACCATATGGTTTCTGAAATGTTCAGCTTGCTTGGTGAAATGGTTTTCAAAATGTTGACAGAATTCAATTTTTTAATATTAATAACCTGTTTTGAAAAGGAGCAATTTTTCATAAATAGATGTGTGGCTCAATATGTACATCAGAAATGTCTCATTAAGTTATTCCCATTCTTAATAAAATACTCTGTATAATTACAAAAATTCAAGTCGATTAATAGATGATTAATTTGAAGTTTGCAGTGTTATATTTCAAAAATAAAAAATCTTGTTTGAATATTGTGAATTAACCATATACAGGGTGTCAGCAAACGAATGTTGCATACTTCAAGAGTATAATCTAGAACCCAAATGGTGTCGATTTAACAAAACTTACTTAAACGAAAAATGTCGCAAAAAAGTTACAGGTTGTTAAAGTTTCTTTTTTTATTTCTTGTTTTCTCCTTAAATCAGAACGCACTTTACCGATTTGAGCAAAATTTGCTGTTGCTTCATGAAGTATGCGGTGATTATGTTTCTATTAGGTTAAACCATACAAGGCGTTTATTTTACTACAGGGTGTCCCGAAATTAATGCAACAAAATTTTTTGTTTTTGCCAAGTGGCCCCCTCTTTCGAAGTTACAGCCCCCTCAAATCCGCCCCTTAGAATAATCTTTTTTTTTATATCTCAGAACCCTGAACCCAGAATCACTGAATTTGGTACAAAGGGGTTTTATGACATGCGGAATCTGATGGTGCTTCGCTTTTTGGCGGTGAAACCCCCTAACACAATTTTTCTTGGGCCCACTTGTCTTAGTATTAGTCCGCTAGAAAGCAATTAAATTTAGAAACTTTTTTGTTCCTTCATACTTTTTCGTAAAAATGTCAAAATGTGATCGAATGCATGTCGTAATTCGCCCCCAATGTTTGCTTTTGTTCATAAAAAGTCATTTTTCTTGAAAACGGTTGACTTTAGAGCAATGAACCAAGAGAACTCTTATTGTGTAAAATTCATTGGCGCTTTAGAATTTGCTGTCAAAAGTCAATTTTTCCAGTGGCGTAAAATTTAGGGGGGAGAAACCCTTACGGGAGAAACCCTTAAAATCTCCACCACTGGCACGTCCAATGAATTCGAGAAGGGTGCGAGAAAGTAGCTATTAATAGTGGTAATGTGTGTACAAAAGCTCAGTCCTGTAGTTCAAACGATTCCTAAGTTATTGGCGAAAAAATAAAAAAAAATTAAAGTTTTGACACCGTGTATCTCGAAAACGAAAGCCCGGAGAGAAAAATGGAAGAGGAAAAAAATTTTTCTTTTTTCAAGAGGAATTTACAGTTTTCCGTTGCGACACTTATTTAGGAACACCCTGTAATAACTATTGAAATATATTTTTTTGTATGACGAATAACAAAGAAGCTATTGAACTTTATTTCAGTAATGGCCAATCCTGCATTCTAAATATTTTACTTTCATTAAAAATTAAAACGTGTTAAATTATTTACCAATAATACAGTCATCGCAGCGGGGTCCTGAAGTTAAATTAGCACATCGTAAACAGTGTGCATTAGCTTTAGGTCCTTCCTTTAAGTTTTCATTTATATAATCATAATCAATGTAATCATCAGAATCCAAATCTGTACTATTATCAATACATATAGAACTATGACCATGACAGTAATCTAGACAGGGTATACAAGATCCACCGTTTGTTGGATCACCAACAAATAAAGGTTTACATTTCTCACATTGCATGCCCTAAAAAAATTATTCACTACATATATATTTTTTGCTTATGAGGGGAGAACTTACCATAGTATTATTATGACAAAATAAGCACTTATCAAGTTTATCAGGTCCTTCACAATTAGCATGGCCATTACATTGACATTGGATGCTGCAGTTAGCACCAACGTAACCAAAGTCGCACTGACATTTATTAGGTTGAACACACTGGCCACGGACACATCCTAAGGAATGATTAATTAACAATAATTCTTACAATTACAATATTTACTTAAACTAGACTAGACGAATATTCGATAAATCTTCACACGATATTTTCACTGTAGCTCTCCCAGCAAGCGACCCATTATACGTTACAGAAAAGCAGTAAATCATATAAATTTGAAATGCATACAGGTATTTTCTGATACCTCAGTGTGAAAATTAACTTAAACGTTTTTTATCTGCTCTCTACATATTAAATACATTAATAGTCCAAGCATTAAAGAGAAATGCTAACAGAAATTATTACCTGAACAAAAAAAATATGACCGTATAGCAAATTAAATTTTAAATCGAGTTTCTTATTCTTTAAACTCGATCCAAAATGGCGAACATGGTTAAAAAAAATCGCAAAGTTGCAAAAAACGGTTTTTCTAAAATAGCTAAAAAATATAGCACCGATCGAAAAATTTTAAATGAGAAAGTATCGATTGCTTTGTTACTTTTCGAGATATATCGAAAAAACCGTTAAATCTTCTCTTTTCTCTTCTATAACTCGTCTACATTTACATTCGCATATTTGCTATTTACTGCAAGCATAGCCCGCGGCAAGCCAAAAAAGTAAATTTTTGAAAAATTTAAAAATATTAATTATTTTTTGATATCCATTTTTTGAAAAAAAAGCGCTCTCGAAAATTGGCTAGATCTTCTCAGCGGATAGCCCTACAGTAACGATTTTTGGTTTATTTTCTTCGTAAAGAGGTATATTATCATGCTGTTAAAAAATGTTGACGCTTTTATTAATTTTAAGGATAAAAAAATAATTGAAAAAGTTGCACTTTTTTTGGGTATGTTTTTTTCAAATAACTATTTTAATTTTTATTTTATGAAAATGACTTTTAAAGAAACTACTAACATTTTTTCACGAATTTAAAAAAAAATATTTTTCTACGACCTTCTGGAGCCAAGATAATTTTTTTTTTTTTAAAAACTTTGAAGACGCAATTAACATTTTACAGCGATGCACTCGATGGAGGTTAATATTGAACACTTATATTTTCAACAAAAATAGTAGGATGTTTACTTGATTTTTAGTATTAGTAATTGAGTAATAAACTGTAGCGTGCAAGCGCTGAGTGCGTCAGCTGGACCGACCGGAGAAGTAGGGGGAAGGAGCGCGCGCTTGCTCTGAAAACTGATGACATGCAGTCTAAATGGCTCGCGCTTGAAAATCTTTGATATCTCGGCTTCTGAACTACGTACAAAATTTCTTTTGTACTTAATCTGGGGTAGCTAAACACGAATATTATTCGCCTTAGAAGCAAAATAGTCCCGTAAATGTTTAGTTTTTATTTAATTTACATTTTTTTGTATATATCGTCATTTTATTAATTAATAAAATTACAATATTTTTTGTGTAATACCTTAATCTTTTTTCTTCATTAATCATACTGACGTTGTACTTGTTGCTGGCATTTTAACAATTTCAATCATTAATATCATTTCAATAATTAATTAATTTTGGTGTAAAAGAAGTTTAAAGAATTTAATTTAATTACAAAAATATTTAATAATTATACAACTATGTATAAAATATCTATAAAATTATTACAATGAAAACTAAAATTATTTATCGAATTTATCGAATGAAATTCTTCTTTTCTTTGTCGGATTGTCTTTTGATTCATTTTCTTGTTCGTCTTCCATATTTTCGTGAAGAAGTATAATAAAAGTAAAAAATTGTAAGTTAAATAAAAACTAAACATTTACGGGACTATTTTGCTTCTAATGCGAACATAACTATAATATTCGTATTTAGCTACCCCAGATTAAGTACGAAATAATTTTTGTACGTGGTCCAGAAGCCGAGATATCAAAGATTTTGCAAGCGCGAGCCATTTAGACTGCACGTCATCAGTTTTCAGAGCGAGATCGCGCCGCTTCCCCCTACTTCTCCGGCCGGTAAAGCTGACCCACTCAGCGCTTGCACGCTTCAGTTTATTACTCAATTACTAATACTAAAAATCAAGTAAACATATCCTACTATTTTTTTTTTTGAAAATATAAGTATTCAATATTAACCTCCATCAAGCGCATCGCTGTAAAAAATTGCGTCTTCAAATTTTTTTAAATAAAAAAATTATCTCGGCTCCAGAAGGTCGTAGAAAAACATTTTTTCTTAAATTCGTGAAAAAATGTCAGTAGTTTCTTTCATTAAAAATCATTTTCATAAAATAAAAATTAAAATAGTTATTTGAAAAAAACATACCCAAAAAATGTACAACTTTTTCAGTCATTTTTTGATCCTTAAAATTAATAAAACCGTCAACATTTTTTAACAGCATGATAATATAACTCTTTAAGAAGAAAATAAACCAAAAATCGTCACTGTACGGCTATCCGCTGAGAAGATCTAGCCAATTTTCGAGAGCGCCTTTTTTTCAAAAAATCGATATATCGAAAAATAATTAATATTTTTAAATTTTTCAAAAATGTACTTTTTTGGCTTGCCGCGGGCTATGCTTGCAGTAAATAGCAAGTATGCGAACGTAAATGTAAAGGAGTTATAGAAGAAGAGAAAAGAGAAGATTTTTAACGGGTTTTTCGATATATCTCGATAAGTAACAAGGCAATCGATACTTACAAAAAATCAGTCGATAGATCTTTTTAAAACCTACAACTTTCTCATTTAAAATTTTTCGATCGGTGCTATATTTTTTTAGTTATTTTAGAAAAACCGTTTTTTGCAACTTTGCGATTTTTTTTTAATGTTCGCCATTTTGGATCGAGTTTTTAAAAAACTTTAATTAAATTTAATTTTCTATAAGGTCATATTTTTTTTTGTCCTGGTAATAATTTCTGCAAATTTAACATTAATCTGTGACAGAATGCTTGGACTATAAATACTACATATTAACCTGAGTTTTAAACAGGAGAAATTAAAAGAGGCGATATGGATAAAGGAATCGAAAAAATCAGATGATACAAAGAGTAGTCAGTTTTTCTACCTTAAAATTATATATTAACTATATTAAATATTACATACTAACCTAAAGGACAAACAGGTTCACATCTATTTGCATTGACTTTGTAACCAAATCCACATCTACATTCGAAGCCTTCTTCAAGATCAACACAAATTTCTGATTCTATAGCACAAGTGTGGTGACCATTAATGCATTCATTTTCTGGTGGACATCGTACATAATTCCATGTAAAGGGAGTGGTACTATTGGCAACAGCATTTTCATTTTCCTGCAAAAATATTTATTAAGTAAAAAGATAACAAAGTGCCATTTTGTTGAACAAACCTGGATACTGTGAACGAAAAGGATCCAGATGAGTTCGATAAAGATATTACTGCATACATAGTACACACATAGAGTACAATATTATTATTATTATTAGTATATAGGGTCTCACGGTGACTACTTCGATTTGAATTTTGAAAATTTGGGATACTGGGTTTTCGGGCATGCCCTCCTCAACTAAAATAATGGCGTCCACGTACCACTCCCGTTTATACCGGAAGTCGCCATCAACTTGCTTATTTTAAATGGAATATCCTATATATTATTGCAATTTTGGATTCTACGTGTTATTTTAGGTGGACTTTTATCAAGTTTCCCTATTCCTAAAATTAACCGTTTTCGAGATATTTAATTTTTTTCAAAAAAATGGAGCGAAACANTTTAAATGGAATATCCTATATATTATTGCAATTTTGGATTCTACGTGTTATTTTAGGTGGACTTTTATCAAGTTTCCCTATTCCTAAAATTAACCGTTTTCGAGATATTTAATTTTTTTCAAAAAAATGGAGCGAAACAGTGACTAGCTTCAAACCATGTGTATTTTATAGTAAAAAAAGATAAACCAACAATATTTATAGGGGGGATAGCTAGACCCCTAAGCTTCCCATCCATACTTTCAAAGTGGCTTAATTGCATACATTATTATTATTGTTATTGTTATTGTTATTATTATTGTTATTGTTATTGTTATTGTTATTGTTGTTGTTATTGTTGTTGTTGTTGTTATTGTTATT
>NW_019417441.1:0-70001 GCF_000390285.2 Anoplophora glabripennis | reverse complement strand
ATTCAAGACGATTGGGGAAATCAGCTGGTTCTAAAGCTTGAACTTTTTGAAAATGGTACGGGTTGAGTGAATTCTCGCGCAATATCCGCAAACTTTGGTTTGTGATATCTCCAGTCGCCTTGAAATTGTTCTTGTGGAAATAGTAGGCTGCTCCTCGACTAAATTTAAAACAGCCTCTATCACATTTAAGTCATTTTGTCGATGTCCTGCACATTTGCTGCGCGGTATGGTATGATAGATGCAGTTGGGAAAATGCGGGTGGCAGATTTGAATGAACGCTTTCAATTGTTAATGATTTTGTAACCGTGTGTAGTGTATTTTGTATATTCGGGTATTTAGTAGTGTGCCGACTTTTTTTATTTGATAAAATACGGTGTGCCTACAAACAGGTAACTACCTCTTTATTTATTTTCTTTTAACAAAAGTTGACTTCGAGAAGTCACGCTTGGTAAAACATTCTGCACTAAGTTAATACAATTGTTAACATTATTTATAATAAAATGCAGCATGCTCCTTTATTTACTTGCATAAGTTTAACGCGGAACGCGGAACACACAGTAAATGTGTCGTATTTAATTGAATAAAATAGAATCATTGTTGCAACAAATGAAGAGAAAAGAAAATTTATTTTATATATTTTAAAATGAACTGTATTTATAATAATAATTTTTTGCGGTGAAGCCGCAGCATAACCGCTCACCAAAATATATTAAAAAAATGTATAATTATAAATATCAAAAAAAAATCGTATATAAAAAAATAAATATATACATATATGGGTGAATCTACAGTATTTAGATTGCGACGGCCCATTAATAAATCTTATACAACAATTAATTAATTTATTGTCTATCAATGAAGTGATAAATAATATTATCTTTTATTTAGACCACATATTCAAATTACGATAACTATTTCACTTTAGGCATTTATATGATAAAATAGTGAAAAATGTATACTCCCCTGGCTTGTCCCATTACCAACTTTTACTAGAATTTTAAACATAATTATTTTTTTATTTGACTGCTACAATATTATTTCAATTATAATCATGTAACTAAATAAACGTCAAAACACATTTTCGCAAATTAAGTTGTAAAAATAATTATGAACATAATAATAATGATAAATTTTGACGCCACCAGAAAAAAAGTGTCACCCTCACCTGGCGAAATCACATGATCAAAATATCGGGTTACAATTACAAACACAGATCTTTGACTTTAAGCGATACGTATTGAATATAATGAATTTACCAACAAGCTAACTGCGTTGAGCCTATTCAAACTATAATCGCGTCAGTGGCTGTTATGCTGTCTTAGAGCTTGCTTGTGCCAGTAGCTGAAGTATTTCCCCTGGTATGCATATATTTTTATATTTTATCATTACATAATTTTGCATTGATTAAAAACAATATTAATTGTGACCAGGAGTCATGAATAACTTTTAATTGTAGTAACAAGTACATGTTTAATTGTAATTCGAGGATATGTGCGATTTTGTCACTTCTCTAGCGTCACTTCTCTGACGTCACTCCTCTGGCAGTTTGTACGCCAGGGGAAACACATGTAATCCAGGGGAATGACAAAAAATGTAACTTGACAGTTAATATTTTAACACTTTATTTTACATGTTTTAGTTAGTCGCTTATGATAAACATAAGCCAAATATCGTGATGAACGTCAAAAAAAACAAATGAGAGAAGAGAGACTGGAAAAAAGCGTCAAGCTGAAAGGTTACGCTACCAAAGAATTAAAAATAATCCGGAAAAGAATGCTGAATTAAAAGAAAAAGAAAAGCAACATTTTTTTTACCTTGTATATCTAATCTGTGCATATTGTCACTCCCCTGACCATACATTTTCCCCTGGTGCCTATAAATCTTAAAAAATAGAAATAACTTCTGGTCCTTATCATTACAGATACATAAATATTGCCCACTTGTGAAATAATTTTTCTTTGTGGGCACCGAAATTACATTTACTGTATAATCACCCATATAGCAAGAAATAACATTTATTGTTGAGGAAGAGGACAAAGTTTTACTAATGGTCTTTGCATTAAACCTCGTTTTGTTCTGACGGTAGCTACTCGAGCTATTCCATCAGCGTCAGGATGGAGTTTCTCTACTTGTCCCAACGTCCATTGTAAGGGAGGTGAATTTTCAATTTTTATAAGAACTACTGTACCCGGTTCAATTTTAACTGCCGATTTGTTCCACTTATTACGCTGTTGCAACGTATGCAGATATTCGGAGTACCAACGCCGCCAGAAATCGAAATGCATACGTTGCAATAGTTGCCAACGACTAAGACGGTTAAGAGATAAATGTGACAGATCTGGATCTGGTAAAGCAGTTAAAGGCTCTAGTGTTAAAAAATGACCTGGTGTTGGGACAGAAAGGTCATTCGGATCTGAGCTTAAAGGGCACAAAGGCCTAGAGTTTAAAATAGCTTCTATCTGAGTTAGAACAGTGTAAAATTCTTCGTATGTTAATATTTGTTCTCCTACGACTCTAATTAAATGAGACTTTACACTTTTAATGTTTGCTTCCCAAATACCTCCAAAGTGAGGCGCAGAGGGCGGATTAAAGGACCACTGAATTTGTTCTTGTTCTGCGGCACATTGCAAGTACTTTGAGAACCAACGAAATTACTACCACAATCCGAGTATATTTGTGTGCAACGACCTCGACGGGCAATGAATCGTCGTAAAGCAGCAAGAAAACATTATGTAGATAAGTCTGAAGCAAGCTCTAGATGAACTGCCTTGGTTGCAAAGCAAACAAACAAGCACAAGTACGCCTTTTATGATTTTACTCCGCGAGACTTGCCTAATGTAATGAAAAATGGACCGGCATAGTCAACTCCCACACATTGAAAAGGTTTAATTTGGTGTTGGTGGTAGGTCACCCATAATGGGTTGAACAGAACGTGAATTTGTTCGAAAACACCGCACACATTTGGAAAGGCAATGACGAATGGCGGCACGTCTGGCAGACAAAATCCAAACTTGCTAGGAAAGAAGAAACTGTAGTGTCTGGGGACCAGGATGAAGATGAATTTTATGTACCTCTTCGATTAAAAGTTATTATTATTATCTGAAGTTTTACAAGATGCATCGAATACTACTCTTAATTTAGTTGTAGTACTATCCGGTTTAAAAACGTAGTGATGAGGAATGTAATATATAATTTATAGGGATTTTCCGAGAGATATGGTTTCCATATGGTTGCTATCCAAATAATCTCTCATAAATTCAGAATATGCTTCATATAAGGAAGGATCACGGAGTAGACGACGTTCTAATGAATAAAATCGGCGAAGTGCAATGGAGTATGAATCAACGAATACCGGATCAGAATTTTTGAAGGGTAAAGCCACTGTATATCTACAAGATATAGCACGAGCATAATTTGAGCTAAAATTCTGTTCACATAATAAATTTTCAGGACATGCTTAGACCATTTGAGGTATTTCATCAGGTTCCCAAAATTTTTTAAGAAAGGTGTCCAATCAAAAAACGACCACACTGAATTAACAGTAGAACATTTTACCTTGCCCATAATAATCCAACCAAATATAGTCATAAAAGCGAAAGGTTCGTCATGATTACCATTGATGCGACCATCTTCTAATATTTGGGAAAATATGTCAACGCCCAAGAGCATATCGATATTACCGGGGATATTGAAACTCGGATCTGCTAGATCTATGTTATGAAGGTGTTTCCACTTTTTCACAGCAATAGGGACGTTTGGCATGTCGAAGCAAATTTTAGGTATTACTAAAGCATCAACGTTAAATACTGAAAAAACTTGACCACGAGAAGCTGATGAAGACATTTGTCCTAGACCGAAAATAGCGTGAGATATTGTTTTTGTATTTAACCATAGACGATTGGCACAAGTTTGTGTAATAAAGTTTGCTTGACTTCCTCCGTCAAGCAGAACATGAACCTTTTGATAAAATCCTCGAGAATCTAATATTTCAACAATAGCTGTTGGAAGTAGATTAGTAGTATTATTGGAAGCGACAAGACTAGTAAGCGAATTAACTTGCTCTGAATGAGGACTACTAACATAAATATGATTTGTTGAATCCACATCAAGTGTATTAGAAGGAATCACTTGAGGCTGTAGGGACGAAGATCGTTCACGTGGAAAATGTAGTAAAGTATGATGTTAAGATTTACAAACACGACAGGAAAATTGTGCATTTATTAGCACTGTGCGTTGAATGAAGGCAATTTCTGCAGCAATTTTTTTCTTTTGCGACTTGAAATTTCTCTTGTGGAGATTTGGAAATAAATGAGGAACATTTTAGGAGAGAATGGGTAGAGCCACAAAAGGTGCAAATAATATTGGAGGAATTAGCATCTTTATTTGTAATCAAAAACGAAGAGCTAGGTTTATTACGAGAGGCCATTGATTTTTGTGAAGAGTGCGTATTAGAATTAGAAATACATTTTTGAGAAGACAAAGCCACTGATTCAAGAGCTGTACACTGTTTCAATGAAAAGTAATATAAAATTCTGTAAGATGGAATATTATTACAATTTTCTTGTAATTTAAAACGTTTAACTGAAGCAGCATCTAATTTTTGTTTTAACAACTGAAATAATATAAAGTCCCAACTATCTACAAATGGTTGCACTATAGCTCTTGGGTACCTGGCATATCTCCGTCAAAAATGAATACAAAAATCTGAAATTTTAGGGGTGTAATATAGATGGGGAGACCTAAGAGCCGACGTAGTTTGAACTCACCCCTTCCACCCTAGCGGATGCGGAGGGGGTGGGGGTGTTTTTTTAGACGTACCGTATTTATTTTACGATTTTCGGATTCTACGCGAAAAACTACCCCCGGAGACGCGTTCTTGCCGAATTCCCACAAAAACCAAACTCCACCCCCTTATGGACTTTGTTGTTTTTTCGATGACTATAGGTTTTGGGCATCTGGGCATAACTCCGTCAAAAATGAATATAAAAATCTGAAATTTTAGGGGTGTATTACAGATGGGGAGACCTAAGAGCGGACGTAGTTTCAACTCACCCCTTCCACCCTAGGGGGTGCGGAGGGGGTGGGGGGTGGTTTTTCTTAGACGTACCCTATTTACTTTGCGATAAATACGGCGTGCATCATTTCCATTTGTACTTCTACTATATACGATATACGCGTATATTTTTTGAAACTTTTACAGCTTATATTCGAAGAACAAAGATTTCAAAGGTAAGTAAAAGTCATGGGCGAAGTTAGGTCATGGAATCTTTATTTACCTTTTTACCTTTTGAATTTTATTTAGCTCCTAGCTCCTGCGACACTGCCACGACATAGATAAAAATTCATGTTTTCTTTGTTGCACTCGTGGTACCGAAGTAGTGGACAACTCGTATGCCTATGACAAAGATAGATTATTTCGTTCGCTATTGTCGCACATATTGAAAAGATAGTTTAAATTTTTTGGAGTGGATTGAAAAAAAAATAGAATACATTAATTTTTCTACTTGCTATGATTTTTTTTAAATTTTTGAAATCATCACCTTGTAGCCTTCCTAACTCTGTTAATTTTAATGCTATAAGAAAAAGTCAATATACCATTCTTATGTATATATGTATTGTTATGCTCTACAACTTTTATAAGAAACTTTTTTTTCTAGCTCTTACTCCTTTTAAGTTATCTTGAAAAAACCCTTTATTTTGACTCCTGGTTGTGGGTTGAAAAAAAATTACTGTCACTTATTGTTATTATATACCTCAAAGTAACTTATATAAAAAATTCAGGCAAGTTGACGAAAATTGCGATTTAAAGGCCCATTTCATTGGCCTAAACTTTCAAGTATGAAGTTATTAAATTATGCATTTTTTTTTAAAATTATATTCTTTATTTTGTGTTCTGATGTGTATGTGTAATAATGCCTGACCCTGGGATTTGTTTATAACGCTGTTTTGTACGTCCTACTTTAGAGGGCAAATTAATTTGAACATTTTTAAATTTTCTTTTTGATACGTTTCTATGGATCAATTATTTACTTTTAAAATTAACGGTTGGTAATTAAACAATTAGTTGCAAAAAGCGAGCGAAATTAATTAATAAATACCTGGGGCATATTCTTAAAAATAGTATCGGAATGGTCAATAAAATATTTGAGTCGCCGCTGCTCGCTGAACGTCATTTACATACATATATAAAACAATACAGCCCTTATAACTGTATTATTTTAACAAATTCTTTCAGATTGTTGTTTACAATTATTTACCGCCTGTCATTTTTTTTTTTCATTTTTTAAAGAATGTAATATTTATGTTGTCACGGGACGCAAGAAAAATCCAACATTGCGCCCCGTGATTTCCTGCCAGGGGCCTTTTTGAACAGCAGGCTGCGGCGCACTCGACGTCCAGTCCGCAGTCCGACCGCTATTCATTAAATAACCGCCGTTGTAACCGTGCGCATGCGTTAAATTCATCGCCAGCCCTTTCGGCTTCTTCAGCCGGGTTTATTTCATTATTTCTATAATTGTGTTCAAGTCCCAAATTGATCCTTGGGCGAATTCCGCCGACACTCCGATCAAGCGGTTGCATAACCAGATCCTCCGGATTCCCCGTACCCACAAATGCTCCTTCGAGCGATTCTGTTGAAGTCAGAGATTCGTGAAGGCGGTCCTCTTCTACCTCAAATGCGGGACGTAGCGCGCATACTTCCCGTTGGTCTCTTGATGCCATGTTTACCTCAAGAATATCACATATACATGCAACTCAGTGACTAAATCAAATAAGGAAGTATTGATCTCGCAAATGATTTCTGATCTACTGATGATCTACTGATTTCTTAATGTCTCTAGTTTTCAAATTTAACTATGTTGTCTATAACTCCCGTTCCCTTACTCCCAACACTACTATTGTCTTTACAGTTTATAATCACTATTAAATATTCATAAAAGTTTATTGTCTATGCCGTTCCGCGGAAATGTGTACGATACCCAAAGTCTAACACTTACCCGCTTGCTATAGTCTGCTTCCCGGGATCTGTCTCTAGCTTGCTCCTGGCTGGGATATGCACTCAGAATTAGACAAAGACGGATATTTATTATTAGATTTAACACTGACTTTACTAATCGGTGACTCAAGCTCTCATAGCTTGCACCACTGATATAACCTTTATTTATTTCTAGCTGAAGGCTCTAACTGTTAATATGTTCTTTCTTTCAGATTCGATCACGCGTCAAACTCCACGCTGAAGGCGCTGTCACTACCAAGGACTGGACCAGAAGAAACTCAACGTTGGACTGACACATATATTGTAAGTAAGTACAAATGAACTACTGCTTCTATTATAGGTCGCTGAACGTCTATGTGAATCTCTCCTCGCGATCGCGTCCCTCGCTTCGGAATTATTACTACGCGATTCGTCTCCGCGCGCGTTTCCCAAATTCTTCAATTTCGTCCTTACGTGTTCCCTACGTAAAGGCTATTATCAGGATCGCCTACCCTGCACCGAAAGTTGGAATTAGTTATCCGATACCAATTTTCTTTAAGATTAATTTCGGCTTATGTCGAGAACCTTGCCGGTCTCACACAATAGAATTTTTATAACTAACAGTTTCGTTATTAGAGTTTCACAGACACCACACAGCGTGGACTCGATATGCATACGAGGTCTGCTGCTCTACCTTCCGCGACTTCGTTCTTAAATAATCAGGCGGACTGATAGGCCCCGCCCCAAATCCTTGTTTTGACCAATCCGCGGCTCGGATTTTTCTATACTTCTAACAAAACTAATTTCTTCGCGAATTCAACATTTATTCGCGAATCACGGTCATCAAGAGACCGTGACACCGTGTCGTATAATCTGAACGATTTCGACTATCTTTCGAATCCAAGTTCCAACGCCCGGGACGACGCTCCAGCGCGAGATGTCCAGGCAGCAATCGAAGCTATAAATGATACATTCCACAAAGTTTCCAATCCCGAGCCCGAAGTCGTCGACAATGGCGAAAGTAACATTTTCGACGAGGTTTCCAATCCGGAGACTAAGTCCGCAACCAGCCACTTCACCACCATTCCTATAAAGCAAAATCGGATTAAAAGTCACAATTCACATAATGTTTCCAACCCGGAAACCAAATCCGCTGTCAGGAGCAAAAGAAAAAATTTCACCTGTTTCCAATTCGCCGCAGTTGAGCCAAGCCAGTTACAAAAATCGCCGATGTTTCCAATCCACCTGCGAGAAGCCGCAAATCGTCAAAAATGCGCCCCCTGGTGATGGAGACGAGATGGACCACATCGAGGACGACCGATGCGAACCGAACCGACAACGAGCCAGCAGCCACCTTCCAGAGAGTCACGAAATAGCAATTTTACCAGGTTAGCTACATCTCGAGCAGAGTCCAGCGCGACAGCGCGGGAAGCATATAATATGTCCAGAAACCCTGAGAGCCGCAACCTAATGGTAAGTGAAGCAACGGGAGATGAGGTACGACGACAGCCGATTTCTTCGATGCTCTCGATCCATTTCTGAAATTTGGTGAATGATGTTCAGAAATACTCTCCCTGCTTCCTTTAAGGATCTCCTTGTACCAGTGGTGCGCACAGCAAAGTCCCTAACGCGAAACGCGAGCGCGAATCTTCACCACCTCATCAGTTTCCGGAAACTGGCCGCACGTAAGCCCGGTTTACGACGTGCCAGTCGAGCACGAAGCTATATTTTCACGAGTGACCGATAGTCGTCTTTTTCTTTTTTGAGCCTAGTCGCTTCCTCGAGGGCGATTTACTGTCACGCCCCATCGTTAGAACGCTGGCTCTGTCTTGGTGGTTCTAGGGCTTAGGGCAAACGCCGGCGTCAAACCCAGCGCAAAGCCTCTTGGTGAGTTGCTCCTGTTCTAGCTTCTGTGAGGGCTAAGAGACCGTAAATCCTTGCAGGCGCTCGGCAACGATCAATTAGCTCCACTGGTGATGAATCCCTCGTTGAGGCACGCGATTGCCACGGCGGAAAAGTTTATAGTCCGCAATAAAAATCACAGACTGAATTCTTTATTTTAATTCTCAATGAAAATTGCGAACGTCGAAGGTAGACTATTGTCAACGAATTCTTATTGGGAGTCAATTGCTGGTCGGTGCTCAGACAACTGACTCTTGGAATACCCTGTATAACGCGGTAAGCGAATGAATCTAATTATAAATTACCGCGACCTCAGTGGCGAATAATTTAGAAAGTACGAGAATTTAGGACGTAGAAATTATGTAGCGCATGCGGCAAATTACATGCGAAAAACCTCACGGGGTTTAATGCAATGCAAAAGGCTTAAATGAATTAAATTGCTCACGGCAAAATAGCTCAGTTCGAACTTGCGAGTTCGAAACTTTCGTAGAAAGCTAAATTACGATGCACAACCTCACGGGGCTGTGGTCAGCGCGGAATGAACATTGTTCCCTTTTTTCAGGGCCTTTTTATATGCTTCGTTACGTAGGTAACTAAACCGTTATTTCTGCGCGGGAGACAATCACGTCGCACAGATATTGTAACGGTTTTTTCATTTTGGCGGGAAGCGCCCGTCGTCCACGCTCCGATCGAGAAAATGCCGGAGCCCAACCTAAAACAGGCGGACGTGCACTGAACGGTGTCGTCACGAGGCTCCTCGACCCAACATAAAACAGGCGGACGGGCGAAAGCGGTGTGACGTCACAGCCTCTGAAAATTTGCGTCCACGACACCGAGTTTAGCCTCGGTAGCTCACTCTCAGTCGAGACTTGACACGAGAAGCATCTCTGAGTTGGTCTTCACACTTGTATTATAGTGTTTGAATCGAATAGCCTCTCATTGTCCGCTCCTTTAGTGACGAGTAATCGCTACCAATTTTTTAAATAGTAGTAGTACTGAGTATCAGCGACCCTTCGGGGGTATATTAAAGCTGTTCCCCTCAGCTTATGGCACAGCCTGGTCTGCCATTCCACAAAATAGGGAAAAAAGAATTCGTTAACAAGGTCCCCTTTACTTATTAAATTAAGGGGAACCCTACACCTATCGTTCCACAACGCGAGCCGAACCCGACATCCGCAGAAGCAGCCGCGGCCGTGCAGAAACGCTTCCTGCACACATCCAGCGTGTCCTGGGTATTCTTAGGGATACCCCCAACCACGTCACCATCCCCAAAACGTGTCCACAAACGACCGCGTTCGTGGACATGGCGCCCAGCACGTGAGGCTCGAGTAACCGATATCCAGGTTATCTACACAGGCAAGGGAGCCTGTGCGATCCTAGCGAAGCATCTTCGACGACTACCAGGCCTAGTCCAGGTCCACTAGGCCTCCACTGGGTCCAATCCAGGTCCACCAGGTCCACTACGTCCACGCTAGGCCTACTCCAGGTCTACTACGTCCTTTATCGATTTATCTATTCATTTATTCTTTAATTCGTTGTTGTATAGTTTCCGAGTTGATTGCTCTTTGCCATGACGAATCCTATTTTATTGGGCTTGAGGGTCCTCCAAACGAACCTGGGAAGGAAGAGAGTATCTCACGACCTGGCCATTGTTACGGCGCATAAAATCGATGCCAACATTTTGGTTGTCGGTGAACCTAATCTAGCGATTACGGATAAAGCAGGGTGGCTGCGCGATACACGAAAAAACGTAGCAGTGTACTTTATTAACAATAGGATCAGGGTAATGAAAGTATCTATGAGGAATAACTATATCTGCTTGAATATGGCAGGATACAGACTTTTTTGCTGCTATTTCTCACCAAACCTTAGCTTGGAAACCTACATCCAGGAAGTAGACCCCATGATGCAGGATTGCCTGTCCTGCGGAGGGGAATATTTTGTGTTGGGTGATTTAAACGCTAAATCTTACTTGTGGAGCTCCCCTGTAAATGATGCTAGAGGGGACTACATTGGGGATTGGATTTCAACGCTAAACTTAACGGTGTTAAACACTGGTTCCGCTCCGACTTTTGTCAGGGGGGCCTCAAAATCTTTTATCGATGTTTCACTTGCAACCCAGCAGTTGTCAGCAAGAGTCAGAGATTGGAGAGTGATGGAGGAGGACTCCCTCACCGAACATAAGTACATTATCTTTGACCTGGACGGGAGGAGAACCCCAAAGGCTGTGTTCGTTAAGCACAGAATGGATCCAGAGAGATTTCGTACGTGCTTTCGCACTCATTTGGACGCGTTAGGGCCCAACAAGACATCAGCTATGGATTTTAACAGGATGGCCGGTAGGGCGTACTGAGGGTCTCTATCGTCACCCGCCGTGAGAGATCAAGGGAAGGCTCCCTACTGGTGGTCGGATAACATATCGGAAGCAAGGAGGGTTTGCCTTATATCTAGGAGACGATATACCCGACTAGCGGGTTCCCTTCCAGTTACGGCACCGGAAGTTGTTGCGGCACACCTTGATTACAAAGGTCTTAAGAATCAACTCAAGAAGCTCATCAGGTCGTCCAAAAGGCGCTGTTGGGACGACCTCTACGCAGAACTGGAGAACAATTTGTGGGGCGACGCATATAAACTGGTAATGAAAAAAGTAGGGTGGACCCCCTATAAGCTGGCTCTCGAGACAAAGTCCCAGATCGTCGCGGAGCTGTTCCCACGCGGCCCTCCACATGGACATATACGATTGGAAAACATCGGGAACGAAATTGTTACACCCTTCACGCTTGATGAAATCAGGTCAGCAGTGCTTAAATTAAAAAAAGGTACTGCACCTGGCCCAGATGGCATCCCAACGGAGGCCCTTTTGGAGATCACCAGGATGGCCGAGCCATGGGTGCTGTCAATGCTCAACGGAGTCCTGGAGCGCCAAATGTTCCCGGCTAAATGGAAACTCAGTAAATTGGTCCTCATTCCTAAAGGGGAGGGAACGGATAAATAAAAACCCATATGCCTGCTCGATTCCATTGAGAAGCTGTATAAGAATTTGATAAAATCCAGGATAGAGGCGGACATAGAAACTAGATGCGGGTTGTCTGCCAGGCAGTATGGGTTCCGGAAAGGGAGATCCACCGAAGATGCCATAAAGATGGTCCGGGATTCATTCCCGAGAAACGTAAAGTGGGGCGCGCTTATCACCCTGGATGTAAAAAATGCTTTCAACTCCCTCCCCTGGGACGTGATCATGGGCGAACTAACGAAACGTAAGGTCAAATGGTACCTGAGGAACATTGTTGCAGACTATCTCCAGGATAGAGCTCTCGAGATTGAAAAGGGTGCCACAGTACCGGTGATGGCGGGTGTTCCGCAGGGTTCAGTGTTGGGACCGTCCCTGTGGAACCTCGTTTATGGCGGCGTTTTGTGTTTGAACATGCCGCGGGGTGTGTTGTCGGTCGCGTTTGCAGACGATTTGGCACTTGTCATCAGGAGCGAGTCGCGGCGGGACTTGAAGACCCGCGCGGAGGCTGCATACACATCAGTCGAACAATGGATGCATAGTAAGAGTTTGAGTCTTGCCCCACATAAAACAGAGGTTTTGATAATTAGAGGCTCCAGACGGAAAAACGATACAACCTTTTCCCTGGGTGGCACCGAGGTACTCCCGAAGAGGGCAATTAAATACCTGGGCGTGTGGTTTGATGATCGAAGCACCTTTGGGCATCACGTCATCGAAACCGTAAGAAAAGCTGAGGGAAGGGTTCGTGCGCTCACCGGCATTATGCCTAATATCGGTGGTCCAAATTATAAGAAAAGAGTGATACTCAGCCAGGTAGTAAATTCTACACTTCTATATGCAGCACCCGCTTGGGCGGGGGTCTTGCGCTTTAAAAAATACAGGGACATGCTAATTAAATGCCAAAGAAAGATACTCCTCAGGGTTGCATCCGCTTACAGAACCACATCTGCGGACTCGCTACAGGTCATAACTGGAGTCCCCCCTATAGACCTTCTCATAGAGGAAAGACCGAGACTTGACAGACGTCCGGATCGCAAAACGGCAGCCGCGAGAAGAGAGGAACGCGCGGCCACAATGCAACGTTGGCAGCAAGCATGGCTAGAAAACGAAAGAGGGGTGGGAGAAAGGACTCGCCGTCTCATAAGTAATGTGGCACGGTGGTCTGAATGCAGGCATAGGTCCCTTGGGTATTTCTTTACCCAAGCGCTGACGGGCCACGGTAGTTTTGGCTCTTACACATATAAAATCCGGAAAACAAGAAACTCACGATGCGCCTATTGCGACGAACAGGATGACACTCCGGAACATACTTTGTTCGCCTGCCATCGTTGGAGTGAAGGTAGAGATCGAGTGGTGGAGGTCCTGGGGGTGCAGATTAGACCCGAAAACATCATTGATGTCATGACATCCTCAACGTATAGGTGGAGTATTCTGCACAGCTTTATTTCGGATACAATGAAATTAAAAGAGGCTGAGGAGAGAGCCAGACAGTCGGAAGAAGGAGCATAATTATATACTGGCCAGCGCCCCGAGGTTATGCCTAGCGGCGGTTTCCGGAGCGTTTCTGGTGGGGATTCTAAGGAGGGGTTTTTGTCGGAGTTGCGCCCGACACTACCGGGGACGATAGACCCTAAGGTCCCGGGGCCATGCGGTTTCCCCTCTTACAAAAAAAAAGGTCTACTACGTCCACCCTAGGTCCACAAGGGTCCACCAAGCCTCCACCAGGCGTACTCCAGGTCCACCAGGTCCGCACCAGGTCCGCTCCAGGTCCTCCAGGCCCATACTAGTTCCGCTCCAGGTCCACCAGGTCCACCCTAGGTCTGAAGACCATTTTTGAAAAAAAAAACAAAAAAAATAAAAATAAAAAAATATATCCAACAAAAAAATAATAAAATAAAATAAATTAAATAAAATAAAAAAATAAATAAAGATAAAAAATAAATAAAAAAAATTATTATAAAATTAAAAAAAAAACATTCGACATGGAGCCATCACCGTACCTACCTTGTACCCCACCACAAGTGCCTTTGAGGCCTTCCCTGCTGGACAGCGAGGTGTCCTTCCATGGTTACCCGCATCAAGGACCACCGTCCCAACCTGGACCTCCTACACCGCAGAACTCTACGCCAAGCACCGTCGAGCGTCTGCAGGCTTTGACCCTAGCCATCCAAGGCAACCGAACGCCACCACCAAGGACGTTCATCCATACCTTCTCCGGCGCCGATCAGGATGATCCACTCTTCTTCCTGAGGTGTTTAAGGGAGCACTTCCGGCAGTCCAATATCCAGGACGAACAGGAGCAAGCTGACCTAGCTGTAAGGCAGCTGCGAGGTGATGCCGCCAAGTGGTATGAACCCTATAAATCATACCTCTTGGGTTTCCGTGACTTAGAGGATCGATTGTTGCAGCGGTATAACAATCCTTCGAAACAAGCAGCACTGCGAGCAAGTGTCTATGGTCAGAGACAATTTGAGGACGAACCTACAGCGCTGTTTATTATCCAAAAACGAGCGTTGTTTGCCAGGGTAGACCCCCACTTACCCGAACCAGTTATGATTGACATCCTGATGGAACTACTCAATCCAAGGTTGCGAGTACACCTACGCTCGCAATCATTCAACAACCTTGAGGACCTATCCAGGTTCGCCGAGCAAATCGAGCTCGACTTACGAGACCGACCCCCAGCACCAGTGCGTGCAAGTCAACCTCCGGCAGGTCCACGCCAGCCCAGTGGACCACCTCCTAGGCAGGCGCCTACCAATCCAAGGCCACCAGGGCCTGCTAACTCAATTCAGCCACCAAGCCCGTGCCGCTTTTGTGGAGCCTGGCATTACCAGGTTAACTGCCCCCACAACCCCTGGAGGCAGGGAAACTCTTCCAGGGCAGGCCCGGCGATGACGAATCAAGCTCAACCGAGCACCAGTACCCGTCCGGCCCCAAACCAACCTGCTGCAGGTCCGAGCCAGACCTCAGCCAGGGCTCCAGCCCAGCCACCGAGGCAGTGAGCCTCCCAGATCCAGGTCCGATTGTTGAATCGCCTCTCTCGGCAATAGAACCAAACCCCTTCGACAACATGGATGTCGAAGCCCTTGTCGGCAACCTCAACAACATTACCACTGAGGTCGTCCCAGCCAATGCCGAATTGCCACGTCTGACCGTCTACCTGGAAGGTCAGAGATGCACCGTCCTAATTGATTCTGGAGCCGCCCTCAACATAGTTCGAGCCGATCTTGTCCAACCAACAGCCACCCAGGGCGATCAGGTGCAACTTGCCTGCGGTAACACTACCGTCACCGGTCAGGGCACCCAAGCCGTGACCCTCCTTTTCGACCAACAAGCTTACACCACCACTGTCCATGTCATGGACGACATCCGAGAAGAGGTCGTTTTGGGAATTCCCTTCCTCAGGGAAACCGGTGCTGTCACTGATTTCGGACGCCGTTGCATCCACCTTGGCCGACACCAGCGCCAAACATTGTACTGGCGTACCCCCTCCGTTCAGGACAGTCCTCCTGCGGAACTGCCAGCCAACCTGGACATCCCTCTGGAAGCAGCGGATACCCTAACACCACTATTATTCGAATTCCGAGACGTTTTCGAGAATCCGACTATCCAACCAACCACCTTTTCGACAAGACACCATGTCACCCTGAAGTCACCTGGGCGTGTCAATCAGCGGCCATACCCTATGTCGCCCCACAAGAAGCAGATCCTTTATGATCAGGTGGGCGAGCTTCTTCAAAAGGGTATCATCGAGCCATCCCAGTCCAATTATTCGTCTCCGCCTGTTATAGTCGAACGTGAGGGCAAGAAGCCACGCTTCTGCGTCGACTACAGGCAACTAAACGCCCTGACGGAGGACGAACCATCAGTGTTGCCGAAAATTCACGACAACCTGAGGGACCTCAATGATGCCACCATCTTCACCCTGTTAGACCTGCGCAGTGGATACTGGCAGATTCCTCTGAGCCTTGAGACGATGCCACTCACCGCCTTTTCCACGCCCGATGGGGCGTTGTACCAATTTACCGTCATGCCTTTTGGGCTCAAGGGCGCTCCCGCCACGTTCCAGCGTCTGATGACCCACGAAGTCCTCCCTGGCTTTCTGCATAAATTTGTAAAGGTCTACCTGGACGATATCCTGGTGTTTAGCAGAACCATGGAGGAACATATTCACCATCTGACGCTGGTTTTCGAACGATTACGGCTCCACAACCTCAAGGCATCGGCGGAGAAGTGTATCTTCGCCACACGGACGCTGGATTACCTCGGCCACCACATATCCGGAGAGAAAATTCTGCCACAGTCCAAGCACATTCGGGACTTGGAGAAGTTCGAGGCTCCACGAACCAAGAAGCAGCTTCAAAGCTTCTTGGGTACCATCAACTGGGTCCGGGAATACATCCCAAACGTCGCCCAGCTGACTCAGCCCCTTACCAACCTGCTGAGGAAGGACATCAAATTTGTCTGGACCGCAGATACCCAGGCTGCTTTCCAGGCCTTGAAGCAAGCCGCTGCTAAGCCACTCACTCTCCACCGACCTGATCCGAAGCTGCCACTTATACTCCAAACCGACGGCAGCCTAGAGGGCATAGGTGCCGTCCTCTTCCAAGAAACCGACGACGGGAAACGACGTATCATATCCCACGCCAGCGCTTCCCTCACCACCACGGAGAAGCGATATCACGTGAACGAGATTGAGGCCCTTGCAGTCGTGTGGGCAATCAAACGCTATTCCCATTTGCTCGCAGACGTCCATTTCACCCTTCGGACGGACAATCGTTGCTTGCTCTGGCTGAACAAACAACGAGACGCCAAAACGAAACTCACCAGATGGTCCCTGCTGCTGCAGGAATACTCCTTTTCCGTGGAACACTGTCCAGGAAAAAATAATGAGCTGCCCGATTTCCTGAGTCGGCATCCGGAACCAACCACAACCCCGAGATCCATGCTCGATCCTGGCCGAATGGAGGTTCCTACCATCAACCTACTAACCTTTGATGAGGTGTACCAACAAGTTAAGGCAGCCCAAGTCCAGTCCCTAACAGTCACCCAGGACAAGTTGCGATGGCGCAATATCCGGGATAATGAACCCACGTCCGCCAGGGAACGCCAGTTCCTACAAGATTACCTGGTCCAAGATAACCTCCTTTGGCGTCGAGACGGCGATAAGCAGCTCTTAGTAGTCCCACGCCGCATGGCCAGACGCGTGATCTACCACCATCACGACGTTGCTGCCCAAGCCCATCCAGGACGCGACGAAACACTTCGTCAAATCCAGCAAACGTACTCCTGGCGTAGGATGACCAAACACGTAGGCCAATACGTAAAGGACTGCGTAATCTGCGCCGCTGTGAAGCCTAACAGACCCCAAGTAGCTGCTCCACTACGTGCCCATCAACCAACGGCACCCTTCGAAGCCATCAGCGTCGACGTCCTCGGTCCCTACACCGAGACTTTCGCTGGGAAGCGCTTCATTCTCATCGCCGAAGACCTCTGCACCAAGTGGGTGGAGGCTAAAGCTGTCAGGTCCGCTACAGCCAGGGAATTCACGAGATTCTTGGATGAGAATGTCGTGGGGCGATTCGGCACCCCGAGGACCGTCGTCAGCGACAACGGTCGCATTTTTACCAGCAATACAGTGCAGCACTACTACCAGAGAAATCAAATGGAGCCCCTCTTTACGGCCGTCGAACACCAACGTGCTAACCCCGTGGAGAGACGGGTCCAGGAGCTGAAGAAGGTCCTGCGGGCCCTTACTTTGGATGAGGATGCTCGTACCTGGGATCGCTATCTCCCCAGGGCCCTCTTCACACTCCGCAACCGGCGGAACGAGGCTACCGGCAAAGCACCTAGCAACCTACTGCTAGGCTACCAACTTCCAGTCCCAGGCCAGTGGGAAATCCCCGAGTACAATAGGTAGGGGGAACGACCAGTCCATCTCGGAAGGGAAATCATCAGAGCCAGGCAACTGGACTTCGTGGCCAGATATGACAGGCGAGCCACTCCACCAGCCGTCACCTTCACCGTCGGCGACCAAGTTATGGCACGACTCCGTCAAAGACGCCCCACCCCCTTTGGAATCGCCTGGTCAGGTCCTCATCGCGTCCATCGCGTGGTAAGCGATGTCCTGTACGAGGTTGAAAAGGACGGGAGACTCATCACATATCACGTAGACAACCTCCGCTCAGCACCACCGGGCAATCCAGTCAATGATGACCTCTCCTCGGACGAGGAAGAGACTTGACACGAGAAGCATCTCTGAGTTGGTCTTCACACTTGTATTATAGTGTTTGAATCGAATAGCCTCTCATTGTCTGCTCCTTTAGTGACGAGTAATCGCTATCATTTTTTAAATAGTAGTAGTACTGAGTATCAGCGACCCTTCGGGGTATATTAAAGCTGTTCTCCTCAGCTTGTGGCACAGCCTGGTCTGCCATTCCACAAAATAGGGAAAAAAGAATTCGTTAACAGGTTCCCCTTTACTTATTAATTAAGAGGAACCCTACACCTATCGTTCCACAACGCGAGCCGAACCTGACGTCCGCAGAAGCAGCCGCGGCCGTGCAGAAACGCTTCCTGCACGCATCCAGCGTGTCCTGGGGATTCTTAGGGATACCCCCAGCCACGTCATCATCGCCAAACGGGTCCGGAAACCACCGCGTTCGTGGACAATGTTTTGCTTAAAAATGAAAAAAGAAGACCTTTTGGGACAAATTAACTTCACAGTACTAAAGACAAAAGTTCCACTTATCGCCAGTAAAAATTTGAAATTTTTGTTGGCACAAAACCATGATTTTTTTCAACGTTAATAAGTAAAAAATACGACAACGATACTAACTGAAATTTTATCAAACAATAGAGTAATAGTGAGTATATATATGGTCGAAATTTCAAACTCGGCGGTCTATTTCGTTTAGTTCGATAGTAGGTTTGTAGGGCAAGGGAAGTGCTAGCTTATAATTCATTCTAACATTATTAGACAGAGCGTAGTCGCTTAGAATATTAACGCTGCAGTTCATTATTAATTCGTTATTAAACAAACATACGACTGTTAATGTAGGTAGTAATGATGGTTACGCTAATAGTAATATTTTCAAAGTAACAAAACATTATTTTTAATAATGTTATCGTAACACGTTGATGCCATGGTATAAGAAAGTTGGATTGAAGTTTGACACTTCAATTGCGCCATCCACTCATCAGAGGCCTATTGACGCTTCATCTCTTGATTAGTTATTTAGCTGTCGCTCCTCTTAAAGTAGCAAATCGTAGTTTAGCGGGAAATTTTGTTACTGAAATCATACCAGAAAAGCAATTCTCTGTGATACCCCACCTAATACCGTTACTTATTGTTTTACGAAAACCGGGCAATTGGATCAGTCTAATCTCGATGGCTGTTATACTGCCCAAGCGATTCACAGAGAGCAAGACTTTAAACTAATATTTGCAAGATTTCTTTGATTTTATTGCACGTTATTTAATTTGTGCTTGCTTAATTGTTATCTATTTAATTTAGAGGAGATTTCAGTGCATGTTATTTATTTTGTGCATGGTTTGGTTTGGTTGGTTTGGTGTGTACATTTTAGTTTAGAATATTTGTGCACGTTTAGTTATTCTTACTTTTAGTTTAGAATACAGATTTATTTCATAATGGACCCTGCGGTTTTTATGCGGGGTAATTTTAATTCGTATAGTTTAGGTTATTATCTAGGTATCGACGGAACTGGGACAGCCGAATAAAAACAAAGATCCAATGAACAAGGACTGAAGCTTTTACAACTGTATGGAGTCATTCCCATAAGAAATACGCCAGCAAATTGTCCTGAATGCAACGCACCCTTAAATACGATTACATGAAAGAGAAAGGTATGGGTGAAGATACAGCTGCAGGAACCATCCGACTAGAAAGAAATTTTCGCCCTTAGACAACACGTTTCTAACGAGAGCTCGTTTGAATGGTTAGATGACAGCGGACAAAATTACCTTGATCATAGATATGTGGCTAAAACGTGAGCCACTTGTTTCTGCTAAAGAAACTTTGTCCATGTCTGCCAACACGGTTGTTGCCTGGTACGGATTCTGTCGGGATGTAGCTTGTGCCATCGCTTGGCACTACTTCATCCCTATAGGAGGTGCGGGAGACGTCGTGGAGGTAGACGAATCTCACTTATTCAAGCGGAAGAATAACGTTGGCAGAGAAACGATGTGGGAACATGTTTGGGTGGTCGGTGGAATAAGTAGAACGACGAAGAAACGATTCGCAGTTATGGTAGAAAGAAGAGATGCAGACACTTTGATGCCGCTTCTACACCAATGCATAGATGGGAATTCATATATTTGCACAGATGGATGGAGGGCATATGGAGATTGCAACATGGTATTTAACGGACATGGAGTAGCAAACCACAACCAGAACTTCTTAAACCCGCCAAGAGAGGAAGAACGGAATTGGGTACCTGCTGGAACTTTTAATCAAGAATGTTTGGATACGAAATGGAATGGACTTGCACCTCAACCTGGATATGTACCATTTAGAAACCGTACACAAACCATCGAGAGAGCATGGAGAGACTTAAAAGAACGGCTGAAGACGACGAATAGTATGGAATACGCTGGTCAATACATTGGGGAATGGATGTATAGAAAGGATATATTGGAAAGAAATTTAAGTAGAAAAGAGAAGTTTGAGAAATTTTTAAGAGACATGAGAAGAGCCTACCCTGGAATTGGAAAGAAGCCCATGAAGAAGCGTTTTGAAGATTTACTGCTCATTTAAAGCTCATAGTAGAAACGCTTTATTGCAACGATTTGAAGTATTTTTAAGGTTAGGACGAACAGTGACCAGATGGGGTTTAACGAATATTGAATTCGAAATCAGCAACCCCAAAAACGTATAGATATGGTGATTCAGTAATACAGTAATTTTATGTTTCTTATCTATCAATATTGCTCATTAAACATAATTTTCCATGATTGCGGACGCCATATTGGAAGCGCCATGATGTTTTTTAAAATCACCAGACGGCATTCGATAGAGTTTTTAAATACGAAGCTTTTGACACGTCGAACGTCAATATTGATGCATTTTTATTCTGGGCAGCCCACTGCGCCCGTTGACGTGAAACGCCCGATATGCATATATTTTTTTTAATCATCGTAACTTTCTTGACAAAAAATATCTCCTGTCAACTGCTGATATTATTATATTTCCACAAAATCGAATAATAATGTAGATATTGCGGAAATCATCCTTCCATTTGACCTCGACTTTCTAGATAACAATTTCAAAAATTGACAAGAATTTTTTTTTTTAAATGTGGGGGCCTAAACCCCCATATATACGCCCTTATGATTGATAATGGTCAAGTTCTTGCATCCTATTATGCCCTTTCCAAGAAATTGATCATACCCAAATTAAAAAATATGTCTGGAACCAAAAAGAATCATATTCAACCCCCTGTATCTCAAAAAGTAAGCGTTATAAGAGGAAATGTTATAGGTCAAAAAATTATTCTTTTTCGATTCTGACATTTTCTGAAATTACAGCTAATACACCCTGTAAACTGAAATTTACATTGACATGATTATTTGCAACATAATTATTTATAAATTATACAAGATACTTACAGATAAAACTAATTCCCAAACGGCAGCTAAAATGGACTATAATATTAATTTTTATTTACTACTAACTTATGGTACACACCCCTAAAATTTCAGATTTTTAAATTAATTTTTGACGGAGTTATGCCCAGACGCCCAGGACCTATCGTAAATCGTATATCGCTTCAACTAGGGGCCGTTGTTTATATTGTGCTCTTAAAAGTATTCGGTTAAGAATGGTTTATTGTTTGAATTTATTCGCAAATTTTTGTTTGTGATTAGTGAGATAAGTTTTTGGAAACAGTGGAATTTATTGAAGGCATAAATTATTTGCTTCCTTATCTCAGGCAAGAAGCATATCAGCTTGTTTTTGCGGTTCCTAAAATCTTTCTTTCGCCATGTCTAAGTGTGCAGTTTGTAAACAATCCAACAGACAGGGTGGTCCTATTACAAATTGTGATGGCTGTAAATCTGAAGTTCATTTGTCATGCCCTGGACTGACTTCTGATGAATTGACAAATTGCAGACTGATATTAATGTTTTAAAAGGCAACAAATTTGAATCTGATCCTCGTAATGAGTATGAAGATTTTATTTATGAATTAGCCGAGAGATAGAAACGAAAAAAAATCTTATGATTTTTAAATTACCGGAACAGCAACACAGGAATAAAGAAGAACGTATGAATGCTGATAAAAATTTTGTTGTCGATTTAGTGAAAACTGTTAATGATTCAATAAATGTTATTAAGGTGGTTCGAATTGGTAAATTTAATCAGAATATCAACCGACCATTAAAGGCGATACTGGAGTCAGAGGATGACGTAATGCAAATTTTGAGGAAAACCAAGGAATTGAGGAGATCAGATGCTTCCCAAGGAATTGGAATATCTCAGGATCGGACTCCGAAACAAGTCGAATACTATCGCAAAATTAAAAAAGCGTTCGATGAAAGGGTTCGGAATGGCGAAAAAAATATTAAAATAACTTATGCTCACGGAATCCCTAAAATATCCAATTTAAACTAGTAATCCAACCCATTTACCGAGAGTTAGAATGTTACTACTACAATGCTCGAGATGTTAATACAAAAACGGTTGAATTCTATAATGCAGTCTTAGCAAATGATTTCGATATTATAGGCGTTACTGAAACATGGTTGACAAATAATGTCAGTGAATATGAGCTATTTCCGCAGACATACTCTGTGTTTCGGAGTGACCGGAATTTAAGTGCTACAGGACTCACTACTGGAGGTGGTGTACTACTAAATGTTGGTGACTTAAGAAATGTTTTTCCAAATATTGATCTTGTATGTTGTAGTGTAGTATTTGCTAATGTAACATTATTTGTACTTGCTGTATATATTCCTCCAACTGTAACAGCGCAAGAATATGAACAGTTCTTTGATGCACTGGAATCACTCAACTGCCTCTCTTTAGATAGTAAATTTTTGATTTTAGATAATTTTAATGCTCCTTTTTTCCATAGTACTAGTAATGACCACAATTCTAGAGTGATAAGCGATTTTATGCAGTTTGTTAACGGTAGGCAATACAATCTTATAATCAATCAACAAGATAGGCTTTTAGATTTAGTTGTAGCCAATTTTCCTTGTTTAGTGAGTAAAGATACATGTCCCTTCACTAAAGAGGACTCGGTCTATCATCCAGCTCTCAATATCTCTTTACAGCTACATATTGTGGACAGTAAGAATTTTCTCTATTTAATTCGAATGATGGTACTTACAACTTTCAGCGTGCTGATTATCCATTAGGTACTGTATAATATGTTACAACAAGTTGACTGGAGTCCGATTAAGGAGTGCAGAAACGTTAACGAAGCTTGTGATAAGTTTTATGCTATATTTTATAAAATATTCGATGCATGAGTTCCTATTTACAATAAATCGTTTAAGAATTCTAGCAGAAGCTATCCTCCCGGGTTTAACAAAGATATTATAAATAATATAAGGTTAAAAGATTTAGCTCGTAAAAATTATAAAAGGTATAGGTTTGGTTGCTACTTACAAAGATTTAGAAATCTTAGAGCCCTAATTAAGACACAAATTAAAACATCTTACGCTGCATACATTAGTCAGGTAGAGCGTAACGTCTTATTGAACCCAAGTCAATTTTGGGGTTTTATAAATAATAAAAATAAAAGATCTAGAATTCCCGGTATTATGCAATTAAATGGTATAACATATGCAACATCTCAATCTATCGTTAACGCTTTCTCTCAATTTTTTTCTAGCGTGTACTTGACACCGAACAATATAACTTCTGATAGTGATGCAGTATTGTCTAATTTGCATATAATTATAAATACTATATCTGAAAATGATATTATTATTGCCTCTAAAAAACTTTAAAATAAGATGACTGCTGGTGTAGATAAAATTCCAAGTTTTGTCGTTAAGGACTGTATTTATGCATTGATTGATGACAAGTGGTGTAGGGGTACACACCACTTGTTTAATTTAATTTTGTCGACGGGAATATGTCCCGATAGATGGAAAGCAGCTAAAATTTGTCCTGTACATAAGTCCGGAGATCACGCATTTATTGACAATTATAGACCAATATTCATTTTGTGTAACTTTGGAAAATTATTTGAAATTATTATTTATGAAATTCTATATAATTCAGTAAAATCCCTAATTTCACCATTCCAACACGGGTTTATGTCAAATAGATCGACTGTAACTAATTTGACCAGTATAACTCAATATATCTGCAGCTCTCTCGATTCTGCTGGCCAGGTGGATGTCATATACACTGACATAAAAAAAGCCTTTGATAGAATTGATCATTATCGCCTATTATCAAAGCTTAAATCGATAGGCTTTTCAACTTCATTATTAAAACTAATGGAGTCGTATTTATTAAATAGAAGTCAGTTTGTAGAATATGGTGGTGTAAAATCTGAAACTTACATATCTACCTCAGGAGTTCCCCAGGGATCCTATTTGGGACCCTTGCTTTTCCTTTTATTTATAAATGATATCTCAGATAAATTGTCAGTACCACATTTACTTTTTGCCGATGAGTTAAAAATTTATTTAGAGATCAATACCGTTCAGGATTGCGAGTTATTGCAGAATGCACTTGATGTAGTGCATAATTGGTGTTCAGGTAATAATCTTCAGCTTAATTTGAATAAATGTCAGGTTGTTTTCTTTCATATGAAACTTACCCCTACACTATTTAATTACACATTGGATGGTAGTAACTATTATAGAGAGGTGTGATACTTTTAAAGATTTATGTGTGCTATTTGACACGGAATTATCCTTTAACAACCACATATTAAAGACTGTTTCTTCTGCTTACAGCGTACTGGGATATTTTACCAGAAATTGGGGTAATTTCTCAGATATAAATACGCGTAAAATTTTATACACAACATTTATCAGGAGTAAGCTTGAGTACGCGTCAATTATATGGTCTCCATTATACCGTAATTCTATCCAACATTTAGAGTCTGTTCAACGCAAGTTTTTAAAATATGTATACCTCAGATGCTATGGCTACTATCCCCCAACAGGGTTTGATCACGGGACTTTACTTAAATCGTTTAACCTTCCATCATTGTTATATAGAAGGGATTGTGCAGCTCTAATATTCTTGTGCAAGCTTTTTAAAAATACAGTTGACTGTAATTGTTTGTTGCATCAATTTGCGCTATTGGTGCCAAGAGAGCAATCCAGAAATCGATGTACTTTCTATTGTAAAACTCCTAAAACTAATATGCTAACTAAATCGCCTGTCTATAAAATGTCGCAATTATTTAATAAGATATCTGATCGATGTGACATTAATTTCGACAATATAAGCACTATTGTTGATATTTTTGCATCTGTTGCACAATAATGTAAATATGTAATTGCACTGGTTTATATTTATTGTTCTTCTGGAATAGATAGAATAAATTATTTTAGGGCCGCTTATTTATTTATTTATTGTTCTTTGTACCATTACATAATGTTATACTATTATATTATTTCGTTTTCGATTTTTATATATTTTCTCTGTAATTGGGTTAATCCGTTGAGAATAAAGTGTATATTATTATTATTATTATTGTTATTGTTGTTATTGTTATTGTTGTTGTTATTGTTGTTGTTATTGCTGTTGTTATTGCTGTTGTTGGTGGTTGTTGGTGGTGTTGTTGGTGGTGTTGTTGGTGGTGTTGTTGGTGGTGTTGTTGGTGGTGTTGTTGGTGGTGTTGTTGGTGGTGTTGTTGGTGGTGTTGTTGGTGGTGTTGTTGGTGGTGTTGTTGGTGGTGTTGTTGGTGGTGTTGTTGGTGGTGTTGTTGGTGGTGTTGTTGGTGGTGTTGTTGGTGGTGTTGTTGGTGGTGTTGTTGGTGGTGTTGTTGGTGGTGTTGTTGGTGGTGTTGTTGGTGGTGTTGTTGGTGGTGTTGTTGGTGGTGTTGTTGGTGGTGTTGTTGGTGGTGTTGTTGGTGGTGTTGTTGGTGGTGTTGTTGGTGGTGTTGTTGGTGGTGTTGTTGGTGGTGTTGTTGGTGGTGTTGTTGGTGGTGTTGTTGGTGGTGTTGTTGGTGGTGTTGTTGGTGGTGTTGTTGGTGGTGTTGTTGGTGGTGTTGTTGGTGGTGTTGTTGGTGGTGTTGTTGGTGGTGTTGTTGGTGGTGTTGTTGGTGGTGTTGTTGGTGGTGTTGTTGGTGGTGTTGTTGGTGGTGTTGTTGNATTATCATTATCATTATCATTATTATTATCATTATCATTATCATTATCATTATCATTATCATTATCTATAGTCATCGAAAAAATGACAAAGTCCATAGGAGGGTGGATTTTGGTTTTTGTGGAAATTCGGCAATTGTCTCCGGGGGTAGTTTCTCGCATAGAATCCGAAAATCCCAAAATAAATAAGGTATGTCTAAAAAAACACTCCTCACCCCCTCCGCATCCCCTAGGGTGGAAGGGGTGAGTTGAAACTACGTCCGTTCTTAGGTCTCCCCATCTATAGTACACCCCTAAAATTTCAGATTTTTGTATTCATTTTTGACGGAGTTATGCCCAGATGCCCAGGAACTATAATCATGGAAAAAACGACAAAGTCCATAGCCGGGTGGATTTTGGGTTTTGTGGAAATTCGGCAAGAACGCGTCTCTGAGGGTAGTTTTTCGCGTAGAATCCGAAAATTGCAAAATAAATAGGGCATGTTTAAAAAAACCACGCCTCACCCCCTCCGCACCCCCTAAGGTGGAAGGGGTGAGTTGAAACTACGTCCGCTCTTAGGTCTCCCCATCTGTAGTACACCCCTAAAATTTCTGATTTTTATATTCATTTTTGACGGAGTTATGCCCAGATGTCCAGGACCCATAGTCATCGAAAAAACGACAAAGTCCATAGGAGGGTGGATTTTGGGTTTTGTGGAAATTCGGCTAGAACCCGTCTCCGGGGGTAGTTTTTCGCGTATAATCCGAAAATCGCAAAATAAATGCGGTACGTCTAAAGAAAACCACCCCCCACTCCCTCCGCTTCCCCTATGGTGGAACGGGTGAGGTGAAACTACGTCCGCTCTTAGATCTCCCCATCTATAGTACACCCCTAAGATTTCAGATTTTTATATTCATTTTTGACGGAGATATAACCTCAGTTTTCTGTTTTGGTTTGAAAATAGCTGTCAGATGTTATCCACCAATTGTCATCTTCCTTAACGTCGTACCAACAGGTTAATCTAAAATACCCCTAGAGAACTGAGAAAGGAATTGGTCGAATGGTCGGAAATTTTCCCTCTTTTTTTCGATAGATATTTCGAGCCACGTTTTGTGCCGTACGCAAATTGCGGATTTTTCGAAGAAATATCTGGGCAAAATAAATGTTTTTGATATTTTTCTAAGCCTTAGTAGTTGGATTTTAATGCCCATATCGAAGAACTGAGAAATTTTCACTTTAAGGCCAATCAACAACCTAGGTATGTAGTGAGGTTAGGAACAACATGTGGTCACATTCTCACTTTGAATTGCAGATATGTTGAACATTTATTTCTTCTTTTTCAGGCCTTTTTCTTTTTTTCCCTCCTTTTCTTTTTTGTATTTTTCCCCTTTGGTCTCATCTTGTTTGGTACCCGTTTAATGGCATTGGTTACTCGACACCACCTATCGAGTTAAAGCTGCCGTAGGCTGCCACAACACACTGAAGCCTCACTATACTATATCGTACTTCAGCAAGTTGAACCTCTCGCTTGCTCACTGTTGATTTTGCTGCACCCTACCGTCTTTCTGGAAGTAGTATTTAGTGCCGGAACTGCTATTACCTGACATACCCAGGCGGAGTTATATCACCCCGTGACAACTTGACCTGAAGCGGTTCAACAGAATAACCTACGCACTCATTTCAGATAAGCCTAATATTAGTTTAATATATTATTTGTAGCTTTTAAGTAAGTTTTGCACTTCGTAGATGTAAAAGTTTCACTTTTGC
Organism: Anoplophora glabripennis; assembly: GCF_000390285.2. Classification (NCBI taxonomy): domain Eukaryota; kingdom Metazoa; phylum Arthropoda; class Insecta; order Coleoptera; family Cerambycidae; genus Anoplophora; species Anoplophora glabripennis. The sequence continues at coordinate 42,064 of NW_019417441.1, read as the reverse complement.
ATCATTAGTCACCATTATTTATTATCTGATTTTTATTTACTGTTTTTAAATTTCATCCATACGTGCCTGGACGTACCTAAAATAAGGAACTTTGGTAATAATTTGTTTTTTTGTCACGCCTTTTACAAGTGCTATATACAATCCATCGAACATATAAATTTTTACTACCTGTGTAAACCTCTGGTACAGCGCTATAGTAAAGGGAAATCTTTTTTTTTAACTTGGCTTTTCACAATTTGCCAGATTTGTACATATTTGTTTTGTTTATATCTGATTTATTTTCTGACATGACGTTTAACCTATAAGACCCAAAGCAATACTGGTTACCAGATAGTAGGCACGAATTGTACTCTAGCCATGGAACTTTATCGACGTTGACCGGCTCGACGTTTGGTGCGTTCCGCAAACTATAATAAAGTGATCCGATCACATGTATACTCTCTATTTAGTGGACCTGCCTTTTTCCCGTTTTTTTGTTTTATAGGTGTATTAATATTGAAGGCACCGTAGCGAATAAAAACCATCGTATTGGGTAAACTTAACATCCGGGGTTGCAAAAACGCATAATATTCTTTTAGCTGTAGACCCACTCCATCTCCACTGAAGCTAGCGGCCAACCCCTTTTGTGAAATATATTTGCTACTCTCGTTCCACCGACCCACCTGAAATACAAAAACATACCCACACTTTTTTGCTAGATTTACATTTATTTAGTTTATTTAAATTTTTTGTTTAAAGCTATGCCTTTTATATTTTTATTATTTTTTTAACCCACCGTTTTGTGTCTGTTATTTTTTGTTTTTTTCTAGCAATGTTTTAACGTTTTATAATTTATTATGTAAAATATTTATAGTATTTCAATTTATTATTCAATATGCAGCTGCGTATAACCAAAGTTTACATAATAAATGTAAACTTTAGTGTAAATATAAACTTTGGTGTAACCTAGGTAGTACTTATTGTTTTTGAGAAAGTAATATGTTTTTTGCCTGTTTAAAATGCCAGCACGAGTAAAACAGCGTTCATCCGTCCAGCGCACTTTGTTTTAAAAATAAAAATAAAGTTAGGGTCTCCTGCACTTCGATTTAGGAACCAACTGCAAAATTCAAGGCGATTGGAGAAATCAGCTGGTTCTAAAGCTTGAACATTTTGAAAATGGTACGGGTTGAGTGAATTCTCGCGCAATATCCGCCAAACTTTGGTTTGTGATATCTTCAGTCGCCTTGAAATTGTTCTTGTGGAGATAGTAGGCTCCTCCTCGACTAAATTTAAAACAACCTCTATCACATTTAAGTCATTATGTCGATGTCCTGCACGTTCGTTGCGGGTTTGGTATGATGATGCAATTGGAAAAATGCGGGTGGTAGATTTGAATAAACGTTTTAAATTGTTAATGGTTTTGTAACCGTGTGTAGTGTATTTTGTATATTCGGGTATTTAGTAGTGTTCCGATTTTTTTTTTATTTAATAAAATACTTTGTGCCTACAAACAGGTAACTACCCCTGCTTTATTTATTTTCTTTTAACGAAAGTTGACCTCGAGAAGTTAGGCTTGTTAAAACATTCTGCACTAAGTTAATACAATTGTTAAAATTATTTATAATAAAATTTATTTACTTGCATACGTTTAACGCGGAACGCGGAGCCCACTGTAAATGTGAACCACACATTATGATGTGAACTTGGCAACGCTGTTCGCTTCGAGCTGACAACTGTTCGTGACATTACGTTACAAAATTTTCCGAGCATCCCGGCATCTGCCAGGGCCGCCCTCGTAGCGGGAGTTATGGGTTGATTTCCTTCATTTTTAAAAGTCAAGTAAAAAAATTCTTTTTCCGATTTTCTGTCTTTATTAAGCTTTCCAAATACGTGGTTAAAATTAATGACTTTATGACTGAATCACCCTGTATATGAGCAATACAAAATTCTCGAATTGAATCGCGTCTAAGATTGTTTAAGTCTCGATGTTTCGGCTCCCGTTTTGGAACCATTTTCAAGAGTTTAGAATTAGTTAAATTTGGAAGGAAAAGAATGGGAAGGAACAAATTCAATACAAACGACTACAAACCAAGTATTCCATATTCTATTAAACAAAGAGATAAAAAAGTTATCTGTTTAATGAGAACAATGAGAATATTATAACTGAGTTCGTTGACCTGTGATCCAAAATGTATAACATCAAATGCGGTGAAATCTATAAAATGAAAAAATCAGAGAGCTATAAAATTTGAAGATTAAGTATATCAAATATTTAGGGGAATTTAAAGAGTGTACAAATGATTAATTAATTACATCTTATTTGCATGAAATTTATTCTATACAGCAAATTAAAATCGTGTCAAGTCCATTGATGACAAATGTTAAGAGACGATAATACGGATACTTTGTAGTATGGTCATTATTTTACAATTTAATTGGTTTGTTAGTATTAGAAAGTATACAAGGTGTCCCACGGTGACGAGATATTGTACTACTACTATTTTCAGAGACTACTTCGTTTTTAATTTTGAAGATTTGGGCAATAGTGTTTTCGGGCATGCCTTTCTCAATTAAAATAATGGCGTCTACCTAATAACGATTCCGGTTATACCGGAAGTTGACATCATCTTTGTTATTTTAAATGGAACACCCTGTATATTATTGCAATTTTGGATTCTACGTCAATTTTTAGGTGAACTTTCATAAAGGTTTCCTATTCTTAAAGTTAACCGTTTTTAATATAATTAAAAAAAAAAAATTAAAAAGCACTGGCTAATTCAAAAAGATGTGTATTTTACTATAATAAAGTTACGATAAAACTGATAGGGGATATAACTAAAACTCTAAGCTTGCCATAATTTCAAAATAACTTAATTTCATACAGGGTGGTAGAAATTTAATGTCGAATTTAGTCAACTTTAAACCATCTTAACTTTTTTTTTTAAATGAAAGACCCTGTATATTTTTGTGCAACCTGATGAACAATTTTGTTTTCTTTCGAATACCTATCTCCTCTGGTTTTTAAGATAATCAGCCCTATGCTGTATGAACGTTGACTTCATATCAATGTTGAAATTATATTAAAAAATGACATTTAGACAGACATTTTAATAAAAATGGAGGTTTACTATGCTGTAAAAAACAAATTGATTGAAATTTGTCAAGAGTTTGAAATGGCGTCAAGTAACCTTGAAAACTTCAAAACTTGGTATGCACTAAAGCAGAAATTGATATAAAACTGCAGATCAAGGTTGACAAATGTCAAGAATTGTAACGGAAATCGAAAACCTTCACGTTAAGAAACTTGAAACCAATTTATTCAAGAATTCTTGTTGCTCCAGCTAGGGCTGCACAAACAATTTATTCCTGTGCAATATTACATAACCTGTGTATCCTTAGAAATGAACATTTGGATGATTATAAGTGTAGCTTAATTTCGAATTAACAAAAGTAAAATGTAAATTTTATTTTAGAAATGTTGAATGATAACGATGAAAATGACGAATTAGAAGATAATTATATAGATTATATAAGAAGAAATAATTTGCAGAAGGCCGTAATGTAAGAAATAGGGCAATTCAAAATTATTTTGGAAACATATGAAGTTTCATGGCATATTTGATTTAATATTTGTTTATGAATAAAATAATATTAAATATTAATAAAATATATCAATATTAATATATAATTAATATTAATAAAATAATATTTTATATTATTGATAATTTAATATTTATGTGTTTCTAATTACCTACTTATAGATTTTAACAAGTTTGCCAATGCTACATTCAAAATATATATACTATTTTTTAAATAAATGAAGTTTTTTCTAACATTTCAATGTGACTCCTTAACATATCATGCGGCTCAAATGGTTCAGGTGAAAATGCAAAATAATTAATAGCAAAAAATTAATGTAAAAACTTTTATGCTGAAAGATTTTCCTTGATCTCTTTTTGTCCTTTTCTGTTTATTTGATTCGTGTATTTTTTTTCTTTTGTAACCTAATTCTACAACTTGGGGGTGCCCATATATTAATATTTTTGACAAAACCTCCGTTTTTTTCTAGATTTGTTAAAATTTCAATTACAGCAATGCACCCCAAGTTAATTCTTGTTCAAAGTGAATTCTCTTAGCTTTAAATTTTACTTTGGATTCCCACTCGTTCAAGATCTTAAAATGTACTTGATTAATTTTAAATATTACTAGCTAATTTAGCTAGCATTTATTATATATTTATTCATGTGTAGATAATGAAATATAAATGTAAATTATATCTGATAAGCAACATTTAATTTTAAGTGATAGTTATAAAAACACACCAATATGGAAATATGTTATACCCGAATCCAATTGGCAGTACTACTTTGTTGGCTATGATTTTCTTTATTTAACTCAACATAAAGATTGTTAACTGCTTCACCATTTTATGTTGTGATACTTACCGTTTATGTATAATTAATGAATTCAGAATAACAAAATTGATGATTAAGAATATTATAATAAAAATTTTAACTGATGTCACTGTTTCTGTTCATATAGATTGTTTCCATAGTCACCAGTATCTCCCTATAGCAAATAGCGACGTTGTCACAAGTAAACTTGAAATAAATTTCAATTAATTTTAATATCAAGGTTTTCTAATCAAGTGTTCTTAGTGCATACCAATTTTCTCCAAAATTGAAGAACAAATCAATTTTCATTGAAATCACTTCAAGGTTGAAATTAATTTCAATGTTTTTACAGCATAGGACTGTTTACTGTTTTTCGGGCAGTCAACGGATATCGCATAATTTCTTGCGAGGATGGCTATGAAATTTTTAGTGGAACTTCAAAACAAGCACCTAATCTGTCACCAGTTTATTGTTGTCACTTTAACACATACTTACAGTGAATGTTTATTTGAGTATTATTTATTGTTAAAGAATTTAAAACGTTAACATTTATTCAAATCCTGACATTCTAAATTTATTATTTATTATGGAGAGTGTCACAAGATTATAATAAATAGGACTTGCAGGGTATTTAATGAGAGATATCCTCATTTACCACCACCAATAGTAGATACATTTTGTACCTGCACTTCATCCCGGGGATGCTGAAAGGCGAACCCAATTCTGTGAAATGATTTTAACGCAAACACAAGAAGATTCAGATGAGTTTTTACGCAAAATCATTTGCACAGATGAATCAAACGAAAGTATTTTTAATAAACACATTCGACACTGTTGGGCATCAGAAAATCCACATGTCATTCGCAAAAGAAATTTTCAACACAAGTTTAGTGTCAACGTATTTTACTTAGTTAAAGACAATCAGATTAGGTACTTCATTTACGAGCGCAATTTAAATACACAAAGATATTTCCTTATTTTGAAAACCGCTGTAACAGATTTTTTAGAGGATCTACCCCTAGATAAACTAAGAAGCTGCTGGTATCAACTAGACGGTGCTCCACCTCATTGTGGAAACGAAGTATCCCGCCAATTAAATGGAATGTTTGAAGACAGGTGGATTAGACGTAGGACCCTGCAGTTGACCACCAAGATCTCTAGATCTGTCACCAACAGATTTTTATATCTGGGGTGCAATAAAGTGTACTAAACACCAGCTTATTCCAAAAAAAACTTAGTTGCCCGTATAAGAGAAGCTTTTGAAACTTTACCTGCTGCCCAAATATCAGGAGCTATTACAGATGGGGTAACACGAAGGATACATAACTGTTTACAAGTAGATGGCGGTCACTTCGATCAAATTAATTAGATATCTGAAAATAATTATTATTCGTATTATGTAGTTTAATTCTGCTATCTTATTAAAATTATTTTTAATATATCCCTACTGAGTCAATGAGTGCATTTCTCATTAAATGCTCATTAAATGCTCTGCAAGTTGTATTTAATATCTTGTGGTCTCCACGAATTAATTATAAATTTAGAATGTCAGCATTTGAATAAATATTAACGTTTTCCATTTTTTAACAATAAATAATACTCAAATAAACATTCACTGTATGTTTTAAATTGACAACAATAAACTGGTGACAGATTAGGTTCTTGTTTTGAAGTTCCACTAAAAATTTCACAGCCATCCTCACAAGAAATTGTGCGTCATCCGTTGACTGCACGAAAAACAGTAAGTACCTTAAAAATCAGAAGAGATAGGTATAGGGAACCGTTATACCACTCGAAAGAGAACAAAATTGTTTATCAGGTTGCGCAAAAATATACAGGGTGTTCCATTTAATAAAATAAGTTGAGATGGTTTAAAGTCGACTTGACTAAATTCGGCATTAAATTTCTACCACCCTGTATGAAATTAAGTCGTTTTAAAATTATGACAGAAGCTTAGAGTTTTAGTTATGTCCCCTATAAATTTTATCGCTCTAACTTTATTGAAATTGTGCGACATCCGTTGTCCGCACGAAAAACAGTAAGCACCTTAAAAACCAGAAGAGATAGGATAAGGAACCATTATACCATTCGAAAGAGAACAAAACTATTCATCAGGTTGCGCAAAAATAAATTAAGATGGTTTAAAGTCGACTTGACTAAATTTCTACCACCCTGTATGAAATTAAGTCATTTTAAAATTATGGCAGAGGTTAGAGTTTTAGTTATGTCTCCTATAAATTTTATCGCTCTAACTTTGTTATTGTAAAATTCACATCTTTTTGAATTAGGCAGTGCTTTTTAAATTTTTTTGGAAAAAAATTAAATACAGGGTGTCCACAAATTTCACCGAAAACGTTTGACTGCATATTCACGACGATAAATAAATACTATCTACGAAAAAAAGTTTTGGTTTTTTTAGTTACAGGCCTTCAAACTTGTCAAAAATAAAACTAATTTAATTAATAACTTCATAACCCTTTTACCGATTGCGTTAAAATTTTGCACATTTATTTGGACTATTATAGCGTATTATTTCTTAAAGCTTTAGTCAGATCGATATACGGATTTAAAACTTTGAGTTCAGTAGGTGATGAAAACAAGATGTGACTATCAGGTACTGTCATTATTATCGTGTATTATCGTGCATTATTAGGACTCTCATCACTCCACACATGCAAATTATGAAAATTTAGAACTCCGTTCCTTGTAAAACAAGATTCGTCAGTACAAAACAATTTTTGAAGCATATTATTATCGTATTTATTTATCGTCGTGAATATGCAGACAAACGTTGTCGGTGAAATTTGCGGACACCCTGTATTTAATTTTTTTACAAAAAAATTAAAAAGCACTGCTTAATTAAAAAAGATGTGAATTTTACAATAACAAAGTTAGAGCGATAAAATTTATAGGAGACATAACTAAAACTCTAACCTCTGCCATAATTTTAAAATGACTTAATTTCATACAGGGTGGTAGAAATTTAGTCAAGTCGACTTTAAACCATCTTAATTTATTTTTGCGCAACCTGATGAACAGTTTTGTTCTCTTTCGAATGGTATAATGGTTCCTTATCCTATCTCTTCTGGTTTTTAAGGTGCTTACTGTTTTTCGTGCGGTCAACGTATGTCGCACAATTTCTTGCGAGGATGGCTGCGAAATTTTTAGTGAAACTTCAAAACAAGCACCTAATCTGTCACCAGTTTATTGTTGTCAATTTAACACATACAGTGAATGTTTATTTGAGTATTATTTATTGACACTGTTACCAGTGGCGGCTCGTGACATTGAGAACGTGAAGCATGTTCATTGATTGACTAAAAAAAGGCTTTAAATGAATCTGGAAATTTTTAGTTGCATTTGCAATATTACCGAAAAATTGACTTTCGTGAGAAGGATTTTCACGAACACAATACATTTTCAATATAGAATTATACCTAAATTATAAAATTTATATAAAATTAAAAATAATTTTAAATTGCACAACCAAACGGAAATTTTAGGTGAAGCGGTGCGTCACTTGCGTCACCTGACGAGCTTCCACTGACCAAACCAAAACGTACAGACCTGCAAATAATGCCATTTTTCTCAAGAATGGCTTTCTGTAGGCGATTTTCTCAAAAGACAATATATATATTTTTTAAATAAAACGACCTTTTCAATGTTGCTGCCCCTTTTAAAAAAATACGACCATTCTAAAAGTTTTGACTGCTACAAGGGAGAAGTAACCGAAAAATAATACGCCGCGCCGTAATAGTACAAATAAATGTGCCGAATTTTAACGCGATCGGTAAAAGGGTTATGAAGTTATTAATTAAATTAGTTTTATTTTTGATACCTTTGAAGGCCTGTAACTCAAAAACCAAAAAGTTTTTATTTAACTTTTTTTCGTAAATCGTATTTATTTATCGGCGTGAATATGCAGTCAAATGTTGTCGGTGAAATTTGCGGACACCCTGTATTTGATCCCAAACTGTGTATTTTCTTTTTATTATTGACGAGTGTGCAAGTGTCAATGTTCTGTCCAATGTTTGTTTGACAAGCTCCGTAACTGTACAAATTTGTTAAAGTATAATTTGTTGAAATAAAAGTTTTATTACAAGCAGTCTATCTATAGGCATAAAACATCCAGAACCAGCACCAGAAGATCAACGGATATGCTGTAATCAATACGAGTTGCAACATATTTGCTGGTCACTTCGAGCCGGATGTACCTATAGATAAAACATTGCAAAAACATCAACGGTCCTTCAAGCTAGCAACAACAAGTGGTGTTCCTGTACGGGAAGGGAATTCAAGCAGCGATTATCCAGCCTCAAGCCAGCACCGGCAAAGCAGCATCCCGGCAGCGCGACAGCCCAACGAAACCTTTACGGCACGGCGAGCTTTCCTGACGACGACGGAACGGCGCTCGGACCTCCACACTCCACAGCCCACAGCAGCAGCCTAGTGAGCAGCAGGTTCCACACAACAACAAAAACAGCACTGCACACGTACGGATAAAAATTGTTTATAAATTCCGAAGGATTAGTAAGCAAAAACAATAATTTCTTATTCTATCTCATTCAAGATATTTTACAAATTAAAATATTTGTGTAGACTGTAAAATCAAACCAACTACTGTTCTAAAGTAAATACTAGTCTCATAATCTATACTGAACATCTATAAAAAAGATCTAAACATGGACAAACTTCAAAAAAAGGCAAAGTGTCTCAAAGACACACTGATACGCATTCACGAATATGTCAAAGATCTCTTAGATACAGCTTATAAGCACGAACTTTCAGTAAGAAAAGATGCTTTCATTGAAAACTATCAACAATTTCTAGATGTACAGTATCAAATAGAGGCTAGAGATGAATCTAAAGAAACCGAACGTATTGCAGTCGAGACAATGTACTACGATACTTTAGCTTTATGTAAACCTTTCTTAGACGATGGCAATACGGTAACAAATCAAAATAGCTCAAGTAATGTTTATGTAGATAATAGTTCAATCAAACTCCCTCACGTGAATGTTCCCATCTTTACAGGCATAGCTGAAGAATGGGACGCATTTTTCGATGCATTTACTGGTATGATACATAATAACCAAAAATTAACGGACATTCAACGTTCTATTATCTCAAAGGTTTTTTAAAAAACGAACCGCTTAACTTAATCAATAATGTAAGATTAACGTCAGAAAACTACCCGGCAGCATTAAAAATACTCAAAAAACGTTTCGATAATAAATTCGACATTATTGAAGCTCATATTTCTAGTATTTTGGACATACCTCCCATCGTAAAAGGGAATGCCCAAAACTTGAGAAACTTCTTAACTGATGTTCGACAACACTTGAGTTCGTTAGAAGCGCTAAAAATGCCAGTTGAACATTGGGATGTAATCCTTTTATGCATTCTTACTAAAAAAATATATTTTCATACTCACAAAGCATACGAGTTAGAAAAAACAAAAACCGAATTACCCACTGTGGAAAACTTCTTAGATATCGTGGAACGTCAATGCAGTGCCCTTGTGAAGGTGGCACATTCCACTCACAGCAATCAAAACAAACAGAAGCAGCGCACATTTACACATGTAACTAGTGAATTTTCAAATACTCATTCCGAACACAAATGCGAATTTTGTTCTAACAAAAAACATTCAATTTATCAATGTCCTAAATTCAAGGCATGCACCGTGGAACAAAGACAGGAATTTGTTACTAAAAATGATATTACCGGTTGGCCCATCTTAAACATAATAAAATAAAATAGAGAAGCATAAACTAAAAGATCTCCAATATCCTACTGAAGGGGGAGAAAAAGAAAGTAATATGAGTAGAACAAAAAGAGTACACTTATATATTTTTATCAAAGCAATACGTTCATTCAAATAGTATAACACTGACAGTATAACAATTATATTTAGTATATAAAAAAATGAACAAAATTATCACATGTAGGATCTCTCTTAATAGGGCGAGATCTTTAGATATTTCTGCGTAACATATCTGATGTTGTACAATAATTTACCCGTGATTATAGTCGACTGAAGGTGAACACTTTCGTCTTAACAAACATCCGCCTTTTGGCTTGCAATGGAGTAAAATATATGAACAGACATAAACATATAAAACTCAATCAACACACAAATAAATAATGACTAACATTGTTACATAAATTGCATAATTTTTCAGCTAAAGGATTTCTTGATAAATATATATCCGGAGGTATCACTATTTTGTATGCCCCAATAGGCTTTAAAAAAAAGAAAAATATCCCTAGCACTTATCTGTGTTCACGGAAGGGCAGATCCTCCAAACTCCCACCCTGAAGTGGTTGGCCAGGTTTTGTCGGAGTAGATGCACCTCCAAATCACCCCTTCGTGCAGGGTGGACTGCATTCGCCGGGAAAATGGTATACACAGCGGGAAGGGAGACCTCCTCCAAACTATCGTCGGGATTCTCCAGATATGGACTACGGGCAAGATTACGTGCACCGTTGCCCCCAATGTACTGATGTGAAATAAGGTTGAACACAGAAGATTCCAAGGAGAAGAACGGAGTTGCATAAGATCCAAGACAAAAAAGAAGAAGAATGAAAAAGCCCTAAAAGAAACATAAAATCGACTTTAATTTACATACCTATCAAATCAGACTAAATTACTCACTTCTACACCTCGTAGAAGGCTTCTTTTAGTATCAAATGTCTGCCTAAGGCGTGGTTCTTAGGTTCGTGCTGAGCCGTTTTGATCCGCTTTGCGAAATGCAGGAAATTAAATTACCCAAGGCACAAAATCTTCCTCACAAATTTGTAGGATACTTTTGTAATATTCCCAATTTAATGGTTAAACACACATAACATAAACTTTAACAAAAGTATCACCGCTCGAAGAACCTCTGCTGTATTCGACACCTCAGACAATAGTACACACGAAAAGCGAATAGGGATACAGCCTGGTAAAAACTAGATCGATATCGATAGGAAGAAAATAATCTACGAAAATAAATTAAAGGAAGACGTATACAGAAGGCACTACAGGAGATAATTATGGAATCCTTTTCCCTATTTATTATATACCCTAAATAAAGGATTAGAATTAGTTTATTCTGGGACTACTTTTCAGTCCTCGCCGGGGTCCTGTTTTTGTCCTGGCGATAAGAGAACACCGGTTTTCGCCGAATTTAAATAGATTGTGGTGAACAATACTAGGCAACCAATTAATCACGGTATGAATTACCCGCTTATAAAAGAATAATAATTAACTATTAAATAAGATATAAGAATTAAATTTAACCCGTAACAACTCTTCCCCTTCTTCCGGAGAATTACCCCATAATTTTCCAAATCTGTGATTAAAAAAACAATTAGTCTCCGTCCATGTTAGTATCTGGGGGATGCGCTTTTAGATCTTTGACGTGCCAAACGCCCTTGTCACGATCTTTTTCGTCAACCAGTTGGTATGTTAGCGCTCCTATCTTTCTTTTTATTATAAACGGCCCGCAATAGTGAGGAGCTAATTTTGCGGTAAAATCATTGATCGCGTTTGAGATGACATAATTTCAGCGGTAAACCTTTGATCCAACGGCAAACTGAATCGGACGACGACGTAAATTATAACGCGGTTTGCTACGTTCATGAGCACGTTGTAACCGCTCCTTAACATCTCGAAAAAGCAAATCAAATTCCTGAGATTGAGAGGAGTAATCGCGACTGGGTTTATCGGAAAATGTCGGACGTTCATGATCGTCCCCGGAAATAATATGCTCTCTTCCGACGTTTATAAAGAATGGCGTCAACCTCGTGGCTTCATTAGTTAAAGTTCTCATCGCACAACTTACTTTAGGCAATAATTTACTCCACGTTTTATGATTGTCGTTTACAAAACAAGATAACATAGTTTTTAAAGTACGAATATAGCGTTCAACTGGATTGCTTTGGGCATGATACAACGGAGTATACAGTATTTTGGTTTTGTACTTCTCGCAAAGCTTAGTAAAGAGATTACTGCGGAACTGCACTCCATTATCGCATTTTAACACATTTGGAACACCGTAAACTAGGAATAAATTTTCTTCTATCTTTTCGGTTACTGCCGAGGCCGTAGCTGTACGCAAAGGGACAAATAATACGTATTTACTAAAAGTATCTAGTATTGATAGGACGAACCTGTAACCTTCAGAGGAACGTGGTAAGGGTCCTACAAGATCGACACTAACAGCTTGCCATGGTTTTGAAGCCGTACAAGTTTGTCCCATTTCTCCAGCTGGGGCATTTTGAATGGATTTTTGAGCTAAGCAGACTGAACAGGAACGTACATATCGCGTAATGTCATTGTGCATTTTCGGCCAAAAATATTGAGATTTTATGCGCTTAGTAGTTCGAAAAATGCCAGCATGACATGAAATAGTGGAATCGTGATATTTACTAATAATTGCTTTCCGTAATTCTTTGGGAACAACTTCTTTCCACAACTCGTTATCGTCTCGTAAGTGAATATATTGATCTGAAACATATTTATATAATTTCCCGTTTTCTATTCGCCATTTCGGAGATTGTAAGGGTCTTTTATGAACAAAATCTAACATCCTATTATACCATTTATCGGAAGACGTATTAGTAGGTGCATTGTTGGTCAAATTTTCTACAACATTAATTTCGGGAATTGCGCGCGATAGGAGATCAGGCACCACGTGTTCCTTGCCTTTTCTGTGAATGATCTCAAAATCGTATTGCTGAAGCCGTAAGGCCCAACGTGCTAAACGTCCTGTTGGCTCTTTTAAATTGTGTAGCCAAACTAAGCTATGATGGCCAATAAAACGGCCAAGCACTCTCTTTCCGTAGTTGAGTAATTACGTTCGGCGCGACTTAACGATCGGCTAATGTAACTAATCACGTACTCTTCATGAAAAAAAATAAATAAATAAAAAAAACTATGAAAGGTTTCGAAAAGTTAGGGCAGCTCAAAATGGGTGCCGATACCAAGGAATCTTTTATAGATTGAAATGATTTTTCGCACTCGTCTGACCAATTCCATTTCCTATTTTTACGCAGAAGTTCGGTGAGTGGAGCTATAACGGTCGAGAATGACGGTAAGAAGCTGCAATACCACGAAGCGATCCCGATTATGCGTCGTACTTCCGTGATATTTTTGGGAGGGGGTATGTCTAAAATGGCTTTTACTTTGTCCGGGTCTACTAATAATCCTTTAGAATTTACCAATACCCTAAGTATTTTAGTTCGGACAAACAGAACTTACATTTCTCCCTAGAAAATGTCAAACCCGCGTTAACCATTCTGCTAAAAATTTTCTCGAGGACTTCAAGTGCTTTTCAAAATTATCGGATACTACAATAATGTCGTCTAAGTATACGAACGCATTAGGTTCCAGTTCTTCCCCTAATAACTTATCCACGAATCTCTGCCACGTCGCGGGACTATTTGATAACCCAAAAGGCATGCGCTTGAATTGTAAAAGGCCTCTCCCTGGAATAGTGAACGCGGTATACTCACGAGACTCAACCAACACAGGAACTTGCCAATAGGCGGATTTAATATCTAGGCTGCTTAGGTACTTTCGCAATCTATCTAAAATTGTAGCAATATATGGTAGAGGATAAGCATCCTTCTTGGTAACGCGGTTAAGTCGGCGGTAGTCAACGCAAAATCGATATGATCCATCTTTCTTTTGGACCATAACTACCGGTGAAGACCAAGCGGAATCTGATGGTTCGATAATATCATTGGCTAACATATATTTTACTTCATTATCGATACGTTCTTGTATGATCGGCGAAACACGGTACGCTCTCTGTTTAATGGGCTCCGCGTCCGTAACAATTTTATGTTGAACTAATGTCGCACAACCTAACTTATCACCCATTAATTTAAAATATTTATCCAACAAATTATCGAGTAGGCGAATTTGATCGGTATCCATTTTATTTATTGAACATACATAATTAACGGAAAAATCTTGCGGGTAAGAATCACTAAAAGTCCAACACTTTTGAGCAAAATGAGGAATAATTTGCATTGCCAGCCAGAAATCCATGCCCAAAATTAAATGATGAGGCACATCGGGTATAACTAAACCAGGTAACGTTTTCACTTTGTTTTCTAATTTGAAAGGAATATTGACGGAACCTAATACAGAACATTTCATGTTGTTGGCAACTGTACATGTATTTATACTACTCGGTAAAAGTTTTAATCCCATATTTTTAAGTATAACCCACCCTGGGTTTCCAATAATTGTATTATTAGCACCCGAGTCTAATAAACCATGCATACGAACGCCAAAAACATCTACTTCTAAGTAGGGTCTATTATCTCCTTGACAAGAGGTAAAAATATAGTTTAAAACAGGAAGTAGGTTATTTGAGGCAATATTCAAAGTGGTTTGTGAGACCGAAGTAGGATTTCCCGAGTTCAATTTACGGTCACTCATTGACTCGGTCTGGATTTTCCCGAACAATTCGGACAAGTTCTAACTGTAGTGTCTGGCTTTCCGCAGCGAAAACAATGTAATTTTAAGGGTTCCTTACAATGATTTTGACGATGCCCTTCTTTACCGCAGTTCCAGCATTTGATACTCTGGTTGCGCGAACCAGTATTTACTTGATTTAATGAAGGCACGATCTCGGAATTAATATTTTCGTTTGAGTTAGAATAATTACTGTTGGAAGGATTTGATAAAATTTGCGGTTCCCAAATAGTATTACTAGACGTAAGAGGCAAAAGATGACTGGTATTATTATTTTGACCGACTGGATCAATATAGTTATCGGAAATCGTGGCTACTCGAGGTTGAATTTGATTGGGCCTTCGATAAGCTAAACCCGGTTCAACCGAATATCTAGTACTTGTTGGTGGCGGCACGTAGTTATTTGCCGAAAGATGAGCTTACTCTAATATTTGACATATTTCCGACAGTTCTTGAACGGTACAAATTTGTAAATCGGTCCCTACTGATTTTAAAGCTAGAGCAGTTTGTAAATACGGCAAAACATTCCGTTTCAAAAAATTTACCCTTTCCAATTCGCTAGGTTTAGCATGGAATTTTTTAAAACAGTTTTGCATTGTTGCAACGTAGAAAACAATTTTTTCCTAAGGATGCTGAGTTCGTTTCTCCAGTTGTTTCCACAACTCTCGGTCGTAATCACTGGGTTGAAAAGTTCGTAGCATTTTAGTTACTAAGTCATCCCAATCCCAAACGTGTTCCTGAACTGAGCGGTATCAGTTCAATGGTTCATGTCTAAAAATTTCTGATATAGAATTTAACAACTGCGCTTTAGAAAAAACACGAGATTTGCGTAACTCCTCAATTCTTTCTAAGAAGCAAGACAAACTCATATTTGAGCCATCATAGTACAGATCAAATTATGGGCAAAGTTTCCCGAATAATTGGAGCTAACTTGATGCGAGCAACAGGGTTTTGCCAAAGAAATTTCATTTAATTTTGTTAGAAAACTAGCTATCACCGTAGATAGAGGATCACCTGTTTTTTTTGAGGTTCTTGGTTGGCAGCTGCATTTAATTCTGATTGAAAGTTACTATTCGCGTTATTTACCGGAGAATTTACGCGTGAGCTTGAAGTTTGATTTTCACCTAAGTCGATGAGAGAAGGTGATGATGGATTTTCTCGATGGACCGCGGTATTGGAAAAAAATACACGATGACTTGAACGAGCAGTTGACAAATTAATAATTTCTGTTTGGTTACTAAATCTCGATGGAATATCATTTTGCGTACCAACATTTTCCGGATTATTTTGATTAACACCCGTACTATTTACTTCACCTGGTAAACCGGATGCATGATATGTATGTTCCAATATTTGAAAAAGTTTACAACAAAGGTCATTTAATTCATTTCTAGAATTAGCAGTTTCGGAATTATTCGGAACGAATCTGTTTAAGCGTCCCTGTACGTGAAGCAATCGAGTCTTTATACTTTTATACTCATTCTCCCGGTTGTTTATTTAAAAATCCTGAATTCTACCGGACAATTCATCTAGCTTTATCTTACAAATATTTAATTCCTGGATATCTGAAATAAAACTATATTCCAATTCATTGGAAACTGGTTGGCCTGCGCGTTCCTGCTGAAATAATTCACGCAATAAAGTTCTTTTCTCTTTCACGTTTTGACCAGAACTAACACCCCGAACTGAAAGTTCGTATGATAATTCATCGCTGAGTAACCTATTGACTTCCATAATTTAAATACTAGTAAAGTAATCTCTAAACGATATGAGATTATATTAAAAATAATTTAAGTTACGCTTTATAACTAATTATAATAAGTAATGAGACAAAAAAGACAGTGTTTACACTGACTCACCCCCTCCGAAAAAGGCGGAAAACCCGACACACAAAAAAATAACAATTTTATCAATGCATAGTATGGTATGAAATATTTAGTGATGAAAATGAACAGCAAAGTAATTTTCAATATTAATTAATATTATCTAATCTTTGTAGCAGAAAAAATCTAACATTAGTGTTTAAAGAAGGCAATATGTTAATCTTACTTTAAGTTAGTAACCAAATTTAAAAAAAATGTAAATGAAGAAAAAAAAATAAATCTGTATCTATATAGCTAAGTTGAAACTATATTAATATCGAAACTTTATTATATACTATTTATATTAGCAAAATCAGTATAATTCTATCTAGATAATATTAAAGAAAAAGAAAGAAAAAAAATTACATATCTATATTCGAAGTAGTTAAATTAAAAACTAGGATCAAATAAGTATCGCAATTAATAATTTATTATGGTTTTTATTTAATAAGTAGATATTAATTATGGCTTGCTTTTATTTAATAAGTATTTAATTAGTATCGATTTTTGTTATTATTATTATTATGGTTATTTATGTATTATTATTTTAATACACCTACAAATATCAAGAAACCCAAATCAATGTGCGAAATAAGCGACACAGTTTATTATTACCTACTAAAACTAGTATAATTTACCCAACATAAATTTATTATTAGATACTTTTTCCGGTTCTGTATACACCTAAAATTTTATTTCTCCATAGATGTATAAAGAGATTTATTAAACCTTTTCCTACGTTTAATAAAAATGTAAATAGAACACCAAATGGATTAGCTGTAAAAACTATCTATTTTTGTTGACCAGCGCAAAAACGAATTTCTGGATAGGTATGCCAAATAAAATATTTCACGCAAAATAAATTTAATTGTTACTTATTGCAGTATTTTTATTTAAAGAGATGTAAATGGAAATGCATCCACTCCTTCAAAAGTATTTTTCCAAAAGAAAAAAAAAATTGAACAAAAGTTTCAGCTTAGAAAATCTTACCATTCGCGTAAAACAACCAAGCATCCATCAGTACAATTAATTTTGATAGGATATAACTTAGTGGCTGAAGAATATTAATACACCACCCCTTTGCCAACTATTTTAAACCGTTGGGCGCCATTTTTGTTACCGGTTGGCCAATCTTAAACATAATAAAATAAAATAAAGGAGCATAAACTAAAAGATCTCCAATATCTCCTTTTAAATCATCATTTCTTAAGGGCCACCAGCGATAGAAAAAAATATATAGTGAGCAGCGATGGTAGCTACACACTTCGGCCAACTAGTCGGCGGGGAGTAGGTAAGGAGGGTGATAAATTTTTACCTTTAATTGTACTGAAGGAGGATAAAAAGAAAGTAATATGAGTAGAACAAAAAAAGTACACTTATATATTTTTATCAAAGCAATACGTTCATTCAAATAGTATAACACTGACAGTATAACAATTATATTTAGTATATAAAGAAAATGAACAAAATTATCACATGTAGGATCTCTCTTAATAGGGCGAGATCTTTAAATATTTCTGCATAACATATCTGATGTTCTACAATAATTTACCCATGATTATAGTCGACTGAAGGTGATCACTTTCGTCTTAACAAACATCCGCCTTTTGGCTTGCAATGGAGTAAAATATATGAACAGACATAAACATATAAAACTCAATCAACACACAAAGAAATAATGACTAACATTGTTACATAAATTGAATAATTTTTCAGCTAAAGGATTTCTTGATAAATATATATCCGGAGGTATCACTATTTTGTATGCCCCAATAGGCTTTAAAAAAAAGAAAAATATCCCTAGCACTTATCTGTGTTCACGGAAGGGCAGATCCTCCAAACTCCCACCCTGAAGTGGTTGGCCAGGTTTTGTCGGAGTAGATGCACCTCCAAATCACCCCTTCGTGCAGGGTGGACTGCATTCGCCGGGAAAATGGTATACACAGCGGGAAGGGAGACCTCCTCCAAACTATCGTCGGGATTCTCCAGATATGGACTACGGGCAAGATTACGTGCACCGTTGCCCCCAATGTACTGATGTGAAATAAGGTTGAACACAGAAGATTCCAAGGAGAAGAACGGAGTTGCATAAGATCCAAGACAAAAAAGAAGAAGAATGAAAAAGCCCTAAAAGAAACATAAAATCGACTTTAATTTACATACCTATCAAATCAGACTAAATTACTCACTTCTACACCTCGTAGAAGGCTTCTTTTAGTATCAAATGTCTGCCTAAGGCGTGGTTCTTAGGTTCGTGCTGAGCCGTTTTGATCCGCTTTGCGAAATGCAGGAAATTAAATTACCCAAGGCACAAAATCTTCCTCACAAATTTGTAGGATACTTTTGTAATATTCCCAATTTAATGGTTAAACACACATAACATAAACTTTAACAAAAGTATCACCGCTCGAAGAACCTCTGCTGTATTCGACACCTCAGACAATAGTACACACGAAAAGCGAATAGGGATACAGCCTGGTAAAAATTAGATCGATATCGATAGGAAGAAAATAATCTACGAAAATAAATTAAAGGAAGACGTATACAGAAGGCACTACAGGAGATAATTATGGAATCCTTTTCCCTATTTATTATATACCCTAAATAAAGGATTAGAATTAGTTTATTCTGGGACTACTTTTCAGTCCTCGCCGGGGTCCTGTTTTTGTCCTGGCAATAAGAGAACACCGGTTTTCGCCGAATTTAAATAGATTGTGGTGAACAATACTAGGCAACCAATTAATCACAGAATGAATTACCCGCTTATAAAAGAATAATAATTAACTATTAAATAAGATATAAGAATTAACTTTGAATTAAGTTTAACCCGTAACAATGATTTATGTTACAATTGCACAAATCAATGCAAGTTGAGCAGCTGTAGACTTTGTGATAAGCGGCATCATACTTACTTGCATAAACCAACTTCAAATCTACAGGGCGTTTCGACTAAAATGGATCCTAGTACATCCAATAGTAAATCCGATACTGCGGGTAACGCTTCGGTTTTACATACTAACAATACTAACAACGTACAAGTATTATTACCCACAGCACAAATAAATGTTGTCACTGCTAACGGAAAATTTATACGCGCAAGAGCGTTGTTAGATTCTGGAAGCCAAACTTCATTTATCATAACTAAATTATTTCAACAAACCGGTTTACGGACCTACAATCAAAATATTCAAGTTTTAGGTTTATCATCTAATCCGATACAAGTAACAAATATGGTAGATATAAAAATACAGTCACGTATTACAGACTTCACAGCCAAATTGTCATGCGCAATTTTAGACAGCATTACTGCAGATTTACCACATTATCCAGTTAACACAAATAAGTTTACCATACCTGACTATATCGCATTAGCAGATCCAGAATATCATACTCCTACGCAAGTTGATATACTCATTGGAGGTGACTTACTTTTTGAAATAATGTCATCTAGATCAAAACAGCTTGGAAATAATTTACCGTTTCTCCAAGATACAAAGTTAGGCTATATAACGGGCAAAGCTCCGACAAGTTACTCGCATCAAGTAAGAGCTTTATGTTCAACCTCAACAAGGGACGTCGACGAAATAATTTCGCGTTTCTGGAAATTAGAAGAAGTCACTTCTAACACTAACAGCATTCGTTTTCGTAATCCCAAAGAGCGATTATGCGAAAAATTATTCGTGGAAAATACTAGTCTTTCCAATGGCCACTTCACGGTGTGCTTACCATTCATTGACGATACAGCTTGTTCTCTACTAGGCGGATCTTTTAACATGGCGTTACGTAGATTTTACTCATTAGAACGACGTTTATTAAAAGACGAAAAACTCCAACTAGAATACAAAAAATTCATTCATGAATATATTTCCCTTGGCCACGCGAAATATTCAAATCTCGATTTGTCAATATTCAAAAACGACAACACCGACGGCTACTTCCTACCGCATCATCCGGTGATTAGGGAGTCTAGTCTTACTACAAAACTACGAGTCGTTTTCGACGCTTCGCTAAAGACCACCAGCGGGTATTCATTGAACGACATACTTTTGACTGGGCCAACAGTGCAGCCTGAACTATTCGACATACTATGTAGGTTTCGCACACATAAATACGTGATTACAGCAGACATCGAAAAGATGTATCGGGGAATAAGAGTAGCAGATCAAGACACTAACTTGCAGCGCATTCTGTGGAGAGATATTCCAAACGATCCTTTGCAATGCATTACGTTAGTAACAGTTACGTATGGAACAAGCGCAGCTCCGTTTCTAGCAACACGAAGCCTAGTCAAATTAGCGGACGATTACGCAACCGACTATCCACTAGCTGGTAATGCTTTACGTCGGGACACCTACGTAGATGATATCCTCTCGGGATCAGATACTCTTGTAGGTTTAGCAGAACTCAAAGCTCAATTAAATGAGTTACTATCGCTAGCAAGTTTCAAGCTCCACAAATGGGTTTCTAATCAAAAATCGGTTCTCTGTGATACTATTACGTCTTCAACAGACAAAGTTGACATTCATTTAACAGACAATGACCTATCAGTTAAAACCTTAGGATTTGGCTACAATCCTACTACGGATATGTTTCAGTTTAGCTCACCAATCGATCAACCGGTTACTAATTGTACTAAGCGAAATATTTTATCATTTATCGGAAAAATGTTCGATCCATTGGGAATTTTGGGACCAGTTATAACTCGAGGTAAACTACTACTACAACAAATTTGGTCTAGAAATCTCAATTGGGATGATCCCCTACCTCCTGATATATTAAAACAGTGGCAAGAATTCGAGAAAGGTATCATACACATGACCGCCATATCTGTACCTCGGTGGCTATTTCTTAGTGATTCTATAATTGCGATAGAGATTCACGCTTTTTCTGACGCCTCAGAAAAGGCATACGGTACGTGCATTTATCTTCGTGTTTTGTACTCCACTCGAGCAGTTAGTACAAGGCTAATCTGTGCCAAATCGAAAGTAGCACCACTGAAACCGATAACATTACCTCGCTTAGAACTGTGCAGTTTTTTGCTTATGGCACGTCTAACGCGTCGGATAATCAACATTTTAAATCTAAAACCTTCCAAAGTGCATCTGTGGTTTGATTCAAGTATTGTACTTAATTGGATAAATTCACCTCCAGGTCGATGGAACACCTTCGTAGCTAACATAGTTAGCGAAATTCAAGAATTGACCAACGGGTTTCAACGGAGCCACGTGAAAACAAAAGACAATCCAAGCGATGTTTTGTCTCGCGGAACAGATCCAAATTCACTCATCACGAATGAGATTTGGTGGAACGGTCCCAGTTGGCTCTGCAAATACGACTATTCTTTTCCAAATTCCGGAACTGTGGAAATAGAACTACCGGAACAACGCAAAACAAGCGTCCATACTGTCATTAAGGTCGATCAAGATTTTAACACGTCTCAATCGAGCAATAGCTTATTGCTTTCGGTTCAGTCACAATGCTAGACTAACATGCGATCGAATTCAAGGTCCATTAACAGTCGCCGAAATCAATCGTGCACATTTGGCTATAATTCGAATTGTTCAAAATCAAGCTTTCAGCAAAGAAATTGCTGTTTTAACAAACAATGGAGATTTAAGTAAAAGCTCAATAAAAACTCTGAATCCATTTCTAGACAAAAACGGGATGTTACGTGTATCAAGTAGGTTACAAAACGCAGATGTAAGTTACGACCAAAAATATCCTCTTATTCTTCCTCAAAACCATCACGTCACACTTTTAATAATACAATCTGTACACTTTTCTCTGTTACATGCAGGACCACAACTGGTTTTAGCACATCTAAGACTTCGTTACTGGCCATTAAATGGCAAACGTCAAGTTAAAAAGATAATCAACAAGTGTGTTACTTGTTTCCGTTTAAAAGCAATCACTGCAGAACAACTGATGGGAGCACTTCCACATGACCGAGTAAGAACTGCGCGTCCATTTTCAAAAGTTGGTGTAGACTATGGTGGGCCATTATTTATTCGCCAATCACGCCTACGAAAGTCCGTCATAACCAAAGCTTACATGTGCCTATTCGTTTGCATGGTAACCAAGGCCATCCATATCGAATTGGTATCGGATATGACAACGGAAACCTTTCTGTTATCGTTAAAACGCTTTATTTCTCGCCGTGGAAAGCCCAATACAATTTTCAGTGATAATGGTTTAAACTTTGTTGGTGCAAATAACCAACTCCGAGATCTTTATGAATTACTCTCTAATAAACGTCATATTTCGCAAGTTCAAGACTCTTCCACCAACCAAGGTATCACCTGGAAGTTCATACCACCACATAGCCCGCACTGGGGTGGTATTTGGGAGTCAGGCATCAAATCTGCTAAGTATCACATTAAACGAGTAATTGGAAACTTAACTCTTACTTACGAAGAACTGGCTACAGTGCTTAACCAAGTAGAAGCCATTCTTAACTCTAGACCGTTGTGTTCGTTATCAAACGACCCCAACGATTTACAATATCTAACTCCAGGTCATTTTCTTATTCACGCACCGCTAACAAGTTATCCCGAACGCGACATAACTGAAACACCGGTCAACCGCTTATCATTTTGGCAGCAATGCACACAGTTACAACAGCAATTTTGGAAGCGCTGGCGAACAGAATATTTAAATCAACTTCAAAGTCGTCCCAAATGGTTTAAAAGTCATTCTAACATTAATGAAAATTCGCTAGTGCTCGTCAAAGACGAAAATGTGCCTCCTTTACAATGGCCGTTGGCTCGAGTTACTAAGATCATTCCTGGTCGCGATGGTCGCGCACGGGTAGTTGAGATTAAAACCAAAGCAGGTATCTTTTTACGTCCTATCACAAAATTATGTGTCCTACCTTTAAACTAGTTAAAAACTCATAAGTTTTCAACGGGGGGGAGTATGTTTGATCCCAAACTGTGTATTTTCTTTTTATTATTGACGAGTGTGCAAGTGTCAATGTTCTGTCCAATTTTTGTTTGACAAGCTCCGTAACTGTACAAATTTGTTAATGTATAATTTGTTGAAATAAAAGTTTTATTACAAGCAGTCTATCTATAGGCATAAAAGATCCAGAACCAGCACCAGAAGATCAACGGATATGCTGTAATCAATACGAGTTGCAACACCCTGTATATCAAAAATTTTAAGTAATAGGAAACCTTTATGAAAGTTCATCTAAAAATTGACGTAGAATCCAAAATTGCAATAATATACAGGGTGTTCCATATAAAATAACGAAGATGACGTAAACTTCCGGTATA
This sequence comes from Anoplophora glabripennis, assembly GCF_000390285.2. Taxonomy (NCBI): domain Eukaryota; kingdom Metazoa; phylum Arthropoda; class Insecta; order Coleoptera; family Cerambycidae; genus Anoplophora; species Anoplophora glabripennis. The sequence continues at coordinate 18,078 of NW_019417441.1, read as the reverse complement.
ACCGGAAGTGTTAGGTGAACGCCATTATTTTACTTGAGAAGGGCATTTCTGAAAATACTATTGCCCTTTTCAAAATTAGAATCGAAGTAGTCTCTGAAATATGTCTTGTTCAGTTAAATTTATTGAGGATTTTAATTAAAACTTAAGGACGGCTGATATACAGGGTGTAACTAAATAAGTGTAAAACATTTAAGGGGGTGATTCCTCATCGAAAAAAAGATAGGATCGTTCATATAAAGAAACTTCATTGGAGCATCCCTTGTTAAGATACAGCCCCTTAAAGGGGGTACATAAAATTTGTTTAACAATTTTTTTCAAAAGCACTAAACAAGTTACAATATTGAAATTAACCTGACATTTTCTACTACCAAAAAGACACTTAGCCAGTAATTTATTTGGTTTACCCCATGGTTGTAAGGGGTGGAAAACGCAACCCCTAAAATTTATTTCCAACGTAATTTTTTGTCTTATTATTTTTTTACCATTTAAAAATTTATTTCCGATAGCCTGTTTCATTCTAAAAAAAAATGTCTCTTGAATTTTTTGCCCAAATTAAACCAGTTCGCAGCAAAAAATTATTTTACGAACAAGATACATATCGCCATAAAACGAAAATACGAAACTAATTTATCTAGTAGGCCGCCATTAGCGATACTGACAATTAAATTGGAATCAAGCTGTCAGTTTGTAAATTTTTGAAATTGAAGTAATACTAATTGTGTATTGTTCTGTTCTTAATTTGTTACTTTAATAATTCACTTGTTATTAAAATGGCATACACAAATGAGGAAATGGCTGATATGCATTACGTTTACGGTCTGTCGCAGGGGAATGGGTTAGAAGCTTCTACAAGATATGCTGAAATGTATCCTCAACGGCAGCATCCTTCACATAGAATATTTGTCTGACTTCATCAACGATTACGTGAATATGGTTCATTCAACAAAAGAACGCAGGATTGTGGTCGCCATCGAGAAGTAAGAACACCACAGCTTGAGGCAGCAGTACTTAATTTGATAGAAGAACAACCTACTACCAGTACTAGAAAGATTGCTTTCCAGCTAAATGTTGATCATATGACGGTATTTCGAATTTTAAAGGAACATCTCTTATACCCTTACCATCTGCAACGAGTACAGGCACTGTTACCGCGAGACTTTCCGAACCGTCTTGAATTTTGCAATTGGATGCTGGAAATGATTAGAAGAAATCGTGACTTTCTGAAGACGATCGAATTCACAGACGAATGTAGTTTTTCTCGGGACAAGATTATTAATTTTCATAATTACCACATATGGGCTGATGAAAACCATCACGCTATTGTCGAAACTAACCATCAAGAACAGTTTTCTCTTAAGGTGTGGGTCGGAGTTATTGGGGATTATTTAATTGGGCCTCATTTTCTACCTCCTCGATTAAATGGTGAGGCATACGTTCAATTTTTAAGAAAAGTGCATCCCCCCGTACTGCTGGAGGAAGTTCCTTTGGGCGTCAGAAGGGATATGGTTTTTATGCATGATGGGGCTCCCGCCCATTTTAGTCAAGTAGCACGTCAGCATTTAACTGAAACATATGCAAATCAGTGGATAGGTCGAGGAGGACCACAGAATTGGCCCGCTCGATCCCCGGATCTCAATCCTCTGGATTTGTCTACTTGGGGCCATTTGCAGCATTTGGTTTATCGTACTCCTGTTCGCGATGTAGAGGACTTAAGAAACCGCATTATCGATGCGTGCAGGGTAATTAGAGAGACTCCAGGAATATTTGAGCGAATACGTGGCTCAATGCGCCGACGTCTAGACGCATGCGTAATGTCTGAAGGTAGACATATTGAACATTTACTATGATTTCTACATGTTGTATGTTTTGTTATTATTAAATTAGTTTTGATTATTCCCCTTTAATCATTTAATGCAGGTAGTAACTACAAAATAACAGTAAATCCAGTCCGCATTTATGACGATGTATCTCTGTAGTTGTTCGTAAAATAATTTTTTGCTGCGAACTGGTTTAATTTGGGCAAAAAATTCAAGAGACATTTTTTTTTAGAATGAAACAGGCTATCGGAAATAAATTTTTAAATGGTAAAAAAATAATAAGACAAAAAATTACGTTGGAAATAAATTTTAGGGGTTGCGTTTTCCACCCCTTACAACCATGGGGTAAACCAAATAAATTACTGGCTAAGTGTCTTTTTGGTAGTAGAAAATGTCAGGTTAATTTCAATATTGTAACTTGTTTAGTGCTTGTGAAAAAAATTGTTAAACAAATTTTATGTACCCCCTTTAAGGGGCTGTATCTTAACAAGGGATGCTCCAATGAAGTTGCTTTATATGAAAGATCCTATCTTTTTTTCGATGAGGAATCACCCCCTTAAATGTTTTACACTTATTTAGTTAGACCCTGTATATTCTGTTTAAAAATGTTTATGGACCTAAGCCATAGGCAACATTCATTACCTTTCTTTTCTGGCTACAAATCTAAGCCGTTTAATATATGAGATTCGCAAAAAAGGTGACGACAGTTTTTGGAATGGAGAGATAGGTTTTTACGTATATGTATATATTTTTTTCTTACTAATATCGTTTATTCAATTTGTTTATAGAGAATTAGATAAGGATTAATGATAGATATAACAATTGTCCACCTATCGTGATCACGAGCGGTCTCCCAATTGAAATTTATTCTCATTTATTTATAATCATTTATTTAATAGGTATCGACGACTTAGATACTTTAGTTGTGATTCTGAAGTAATAACATTAATAAATATTAGTAACTGAACTATTTCGTTCTATTAATTTAGTAAATTGAGCATATTAAAATATAACCGGATTAGGTGCTACTAGTCGCTAAATAAGCTATTTTGGGTCAACATTATCTTTTAACTCAATATTTAGTAATCGAATATTGAGTAGCTTAGAGCCCTAGGGTAAATGGTTACTGGCGCCCTTAAACTAAACGGTCCTCTTAAAGATTGACCGCACGACCAGCTCCGGCTGAAGGCTAGCTTAAGGTTTTGCACTTCCAACTTGGACCCTTTTTTTCTTTAAGATCAGGGTAAGTACATCAACCCTCAGCGAAACGAGAAAGTAGCAAATTGGCGCCCAACGTGGGGCCCCCAAAAGGGAAAAAATTTATATTTTGTGTTTTTTTGTAGTTTTGATTATTTTAATTTTTTTGTCGTATGATACTAATATTGATAATAATAGTAAGATTATTCGTAATTAGGTTAATTATCCTAAATTTATAAGCATTATTTATTAACTAGAAAACTTAACCATTTCTTTGATTTTGAAGTTAAGGCTAGGAATATTTAAATTAAAATGGCGGGACCGAGAATGATTATGGAAGTTAAGCGGTTAGAGAAAGAGTTGTAGTTTTGATTATTTTAATTTTTTTGTCGTATGATACTAATATTGATAATAGTAGTAAGATTATTCGTAGTTAGGTTAATTATCCTAAATTTATAAGCATTATTTATTAACTAGAAAACTTAACCATTTCTTTGATTTTGAAGTTAAGGCTAGGAATATTTAAATTAAAATGGCGGGACCGAGAATGATTATGGAAGTTAATCGGTTAGAGAAAGAGTTGTAGTTTTGATTATTTTAATTTTTTTGTCGTATGATACTAATATTGATAATAGTAGTAAGATTATTCGTAGTTAGGTTAATTATCCTAAATTTATAAGCATTATTTATTAACTAGAAAACTTAACCATTTCTTTGATTTTGAAGTTAAGGCTAGGAATATTTAAATTAAAATGGCGGGACCGAGAATGATTATGGAAGTTAATCGGTTAGAGAAAGAAGAGTTAATGTATGAGTTGGCGTTTAGGGGGATAAAGGATAAAACCACTGTTGCGGATATGCGTAAAACATTGCGTAATATTTTACGACTTGAAAAATCAGGTTCTATTTTAACTTATCCCAAATATCCATTTACATTTGAAGAAGATTATATATATCTTATTAATAAGGTTATAAATTGAGAATGGTTAAGGACTTTATTGATAATGACTCTAGTTCACCATTTCTAAAAAGCCTCAGTAATGTAAATGTTAATAACTTGATAATTACTCATTTTATGGAAGTCTAACAAGTATACATTATTTACGTAAAAAATACTAGCAAATTCAAAAACATACGAAAAACTAATATTTGTACAGTGCCGCACAATTTAGGGGGGATAAAAGGTGAAACGACACCTATCGCACGCCACTAGAAGAAGCCAATAAATGATTTCTGCCATATTTATGCATCCTTTAAGCTAGTAAATCTGTCTGTTGAGTTTGATAAAGAAATATTAACTAATACCGGAGCTACAGGAAAAAATAATTTATTATTTTTAAATTTCAACGCCCTATATCTCGAAAATGAGCCGCTTTAGGACATATGTTTATTAAGTAAACTTATTTTTGGATTTTTTACATACCATATCCGTTTGTAACACCTATTCATTAACACCCTGCATAGCAACAATGGTTAACCTATTTAATCGTCTTACTTGTTCCGTCCCCTCTAGTTGTAAGCTCAAAATTCTTCTTAAAAACATAGCCCCTTTCTATCAAAGTCAGTTGGGATTTACTAAGGTTGTTTCTATCGATTAGCTAGTCGAGTTAGGTAGACAAATGGAAGAAAGAAAAGAGTTCATAGAGTCTTTTGTTCCCCCTCCACGACATAAGAAGGTAATGGAACCAGACTTAGCTTACATTTACTCTGAGCCAGGTCCAAGTACGTCAAGAACATCAGCTTCTGTTAATTGTAACCCGATATCTGTAAATAATGTAAATTGTTGGAATTGCAAGTTGTCAGGCCATCGAGCAGTTCAATGTGATAAGCCTAAAACTAAGTATTGTTTTAAATGTGGTTATTCCAAACATACTGTTAAATCTTGTCCCAGGTGTTCTAAGCGTATGGGAAATGACCGCGGGAGTCATTAGATGATCATGGAATGATCTCCCAGTCGCGCCTAACGATGTCTTCAAGCTATTCTTCGTTGCCAACCAAGCAGTTTGCTATTCTAGATTACATTCTAGCACATGCCGATGGAGATGAGCGTCCTTATCTTTCTGTTAAAATCTTAGGAGTTTCAGTACAAGGTTTATTAGATAGTGGAGCATCTAATAGTGTCGTAGGTGAACCAGGATGGTGAATTTTAGAAGGATTAGGTCTTCAGTTAAATCATACAGATCGGATTAGGTGTACGGTCGCTAACGGAAATAGTTGTTTCAGTACCGGTTATGTTAATGTTCCTTTTTTTCTAGAAGATAGGGTAATCACTTTAAGGGTTTTGGTTATACCGACATTACCGCAGGTATTAATTCTAGGCGCGGACTTCTGGAAACGTATGGGAATCGTGCCAGATTTACGTCATGGTAGCTGGAAATTTTCATCAGATCCGTCGTGTGCTGCGGTGCTTACCAATTCTGTCTCGTTACATTCTTAAACGGAGTTAACTGCGGAACAACTTGAAAAATTGAATAAATTGGTAGCTGACGCATTTAAGAAAATGGGCGATGTATTGGGTTGTACCACTCTTGTAGAGCATGAGATTATCACTTCATCTAAACCTATTAAACAGCGATATTATCCGGTGTCTCCGGTTATGCAGGGTCATATTTCTAAAGAACTGGACAAACTCTTAGCGGATGGCATTGTGGAACCAAGTTCGAGCCCTTGGTCTTCTCCACTTCTCCTTGTGAAGAAAACAGACGGTTCATGGCGGTTCGTTGTAGATTATCGAAAATTAAATAGTGTTACTCAACGTGATGCATATCCATTACCCTATGCTTCGGCCACCTTAGACAAGTTGCGAGATGCTTGTTACCTCTCCTCACTTGATATCAAGTCTTCTTACTTTCAAGTGCCATTAACCGAGTCCTCCCGACCTTCAATTGCCTTCACAGTCCCCGGGCGTGGCCTCTTCCAGTTTCGTCGATTACCGCTGGGTCTATCTAACGCACCTGCAACATGGCAGCGGCTAATAGATCAAGTATTGTGAGCTGACTTGGAACCGTATGTCTTCGTCTATTTGGACGACATAGTGGTCGTGACGCAAGTATTTTCCCGTTTAAAAACCGCTAATCTTACCGTGTCCAAGGAAAAATGTCAGTTTTGTCGACCAGAGTTTCGATATCTAGGATATATAGTCGAACATAATGGCCTTATTCACATCGATCCCGAAAAGGTCAGCGCCATTATGAATATTCCTACCCCCACCAATGTAACTGAAGTAGGGCGAGTAATTGGTAGCAGTCTAATGTCTCGTCACCGTCGGATACCCTGTATGTATATTTGCAATATCTCACAACAGATTTGAAGAATGGCAAAAATTTGTACCAGAAACAAATTTTGCAAAAGTATTCGGGCTAAGAATTTTCAGAACTGTATGCATGCAACTGTATTTTATTTATTTATTTATTTATTTATTTTAAGATACATCTGCCCAACAGCTAAATACCAATTACCGGGCAGGCTAATTACACACATATTATTTACATATATAAAGTTTAGATAATAAAACAAAAACAATCGTAAAAAGCAAGCAAATGGACAAACTAAACAAGTTAAGTTAAGTAAAAGATTTAAAACACATAAATAGCCCAAATTAAAACAAGAAAAAGGAATACTAAGATCCCAATATTATAGTCTTGATTTTGGAAACAGATGAAAAAAACAAGTCTATTGAACTTTTGAGCGACGTATAACTCATGCACATCCGATACAATGGAGATGATGATAACATATGCGTTTTCGGAAAAGGCAATCTAAAGGTGTCACGATGCCGAGAGTTCAAGCGAGGTACATTGAATTCTATTCTGTTCAGGATTTCAGGACAGTCCATCAAATTATTAACGATCTTAAACAATATAATTATAGCAATACAGAGTCTACGGTGCCAATAACATATCATGGGGATAACCTATAGGTGGATAAAATCCATGCAGCTTAAAATATACGTGTTTCAAGAACTTTCTCTGTACATATTCAATCATATACTTCTGATTACCATATTTAGGATACCAAATAGAAGAACAAACGCATAGTACAGGCAAAGTAATGCATCCACCGATTGGAATTCTCTCGAATTGCGTATAATAAAACCCATATTCTTGCTGGCTTTCGTAACGATTGCACTTATATGAGCGGTAAATGAGAGTCTAGGATCAAAGGTAACTCCTAGATCACTGAATGTTAGGGGTCTTGAAAGAAGGATGCCATCCAAGTTATAAGGAAAGACTAATGTGCTCTGCTTGCGAGAAAATGACAGAACGTTGCATTTTTTAATGTTTAAATTGAGATGATTCAACTTGCACCAGTCATTAATTCGTTCTAAATTATTCTGCAACAGTTCACCATGATCAGCGTTAGATACTGACCGGTAGATTTTCATGTCATCAGCATATAGTAGGTACTTAACATCGAGACAGGAAGATATATCGTTTATATAAATGTTAAATAACAAAGGACCCAAGATGGACCCCTGAGGAACCCCAGATAGTGCTATAAATTGAGATGAGCTAAATCCTTGACATTGTACAAATTTAAGTCTGCCGTGAAGGTAAGACTTAAATAGTTGACACAACTTACCAGAAACACCTACGTGATCAAGTTTGTCTATAAGAATTTTATGGTGTAGACGATCAAAGGCTTTCGTCATATCAGTATAAATGACATCTACTTGACCTTGATTATCAAGGGTTTCTGATATATATTGTGTTATTGAGAGTAGGTAGTATTGGTAGATCTGCCCTTCATAAACCCATGTTGGCATGGGCTAATGATATTACTTACATGATTGTATATAGAGGAGTGGATTATAGTTTCAAAAGCTTTGGCCAAATTAGAAATTATCGTAATTGGACGATAATTAGAGATGTCACATCTGTCTCCACTTTTAAAAATTGGACATATTCGGGATAGTTTCCAGTTGTTGGGAAAAGGTCGATGTACTAAGAATTAAGTTAAAAAGAAAATTTACTGGCTTACATAGCACAGAAGCACAATCTTTAGGAAGGAAAGATGGAATGAAATCTGGCCCGGTTGTCATTTTAGGTTTCAACGATTTAAGTGCAAGGTAGGTTTCGTTTTCAGAAATATTTTCAATATATAAAATGTTAGAATTGCCATCATTACAACGATTGTTTTGGGCTGCAGCAGATGAATAGTTACTAGAAAAGAATCTACTAAAGGCATTTACAATATCCTGCAAATTTTCATAAGACTCTCCATCCAGATTCATTCTAGAAGGTATACAAGAGTTTTTCTTCTTGTTATTTATATAAGACCAGAATTTATTAGGGTTGGAGGAAATATTGGATTCGATATTCCTGATAAAATTTGAATACGAGGTTCTAATATCTATTTTAATTCTTGATCTCAATTCCAATTCGATGTATGCATAAGGAAAAAAATTTATAAAAAAAAATTAAAAGAAAAAATGTCAGGAGTTGATTATTTCAACCCCTTATAAAATGATTTTTCGATACCCCGCATTTGTGTTCCTTTTGATTTATTTTTAATAAATGTATATTACCGCACCGACAGTTGCATTTTTCACGCCGCCTGCAATCAACCCGACAGCGTTAGCGCGAAGTCGATGGCCCGTTAACCGGCTTCATGAGGAAGTAGACGATTTTTGAATTTGGCTATTGTAAACACTTTTCAAGAATCTTAAGTTGCCGAGGAAACTACAGCTGCAAAAAACAATTTTGATTGTCAAACTGTACTGATTCCCGATGACGATTTACTTGTCGTGTTAGATGAGGCTCTTGGAAACATTCATTCCATTTCAAAATACGAGTTTTCGCATGAAGGTCTCGATGGTAATTGTCGCTGTGGGCAAATTCTGCGAGTTTTCCTTGGACGCACCCCATTGGTCGAAGGGCCGCGCGCTCACGAGTTCAGAGCGAGCAACCGAGCTGAACAGACGTGTCCGTGAAGTGCTAGTGCAAAGAGCAAGACAAAACTACCTGCCTTTATTAAGGCTACCTGGAAAAAATCCCTTTCTTTTCTCTTAATCACCGACCTAATCCCCGGCTTAAGCAGAGAGGCCGTCGGCATCTTTGTTACAGGTACATGTGCCGGGGTTATGCCCAGGTGAGTCCCACTTTTACTTACTTACTTATCAGTTATTTGTGTTACTTTAGAATATATTTCTTTAAAATTGCGGCCCCTGACAAACAATATAGCAGACAAACAAATTACACTAAAAGACATGTACGCCCCCGTAAGGGGGCATCCCCACGCGACTAACATACACATACACACACACAAACATGCCTGATTCCGAACACGAGGAATCAGAATACATGGACGACGACGACATAAGCGAGATGTCCTCCTCAAGGGCTTCTACCGCATCGACAAAAAAAGACAACGACGACAACGAATTGAAATGCGAAAACGAAACACTTAGGCAACAAATGCAGCAATTGACACAACAAATTTCAGACCTAGACCTTAACTCACACTTAGAAAACACACTACGACTACACGACAAATCAGACAAACTACTAAGCAAACAAACACACGACAATACACAAAACACACGCACTACACACACCCTTGCCCACACCCACCCCCTCCCGTACAGACAAACGTAAAAAGGACTCGACAGAGTCCTCGAGCGACGACGAAGCCCCCAACACAAAAAACCCGACCAAAAAACACTACACGCACAAATACACGCCCACACACCTCCCAACCATCCACCTGTACCAAACAAAAAACACAAAAACAGACCACAAACACGAAACAAAACACAATACAAAATACGCCAAATACACCAGAACAAACCACTGACACATAAAAAATCCCCCCAGTAATTTTGCGTAAGCAAGAGCGCTGGACACAAATTAACCAACTACTAAACACAGAAAAAATAAATTACACTAAAGACAAGCTGACAAAAGACGGGGTAGCCATCTACCCCGCCACACCCACAGACCACAGACACTTAACTAAAACACTCGCGGATAGAGGCGAAGATAAAACGCTGAGGGTGGTGATACGTAGAATACAAGCGGATGTTCCACCAAGTGAGGTCCAACTCTACCTCGCACGACAAGGGTTCCCCGGCGCAATAGTGCACCGCATGGCGAGCCGACAAAATAAACAGGAAATGCCCCTGGTCCTAGTTCAGGCCCCACCGGACCAGGAGGACTGCTGCTCGCTCATGGTTCGAGTAGAGCTGCAGCGAAAGCAGCGGGTTGCCACGCAGTGCAACCGCTGCCAGCGGTTCGGTCACAACCAGTCCCGGTGCACAGCTGAGCCAAAGTGCGTAAAATGTGGCGAAAGCCACAGCACGCACGCCTGTAAAAAGACAAAACATACGCCCGCCAGGTGTGCACATTGCGCCGGGCCACACCCCGCCAGCTATATGGGGTGCCCTCAGTGCCCTAAAGCTAAAAACACAAAAACATCTAACACAAACGCACACACGACGCAAAACACTACACAAACACACATACAACCCCTCCTATCCACCCCTAACACAACCCCTGGACTTACATACGCTGACATGACTAGAAAAACACAAAACACACAGAAACAAAAACGCAACACCACACGCACACACAGACACGACAACCTACCTACCAACCAGGCGCGGCGGCCCTGATTGACGCAACAAAGCGCCTTCAGGACTTCTGGGTCCAGCTGACGACCATGGTGTTGAAATATGCAAAAATTATTCGACTACTATGGCTCGTCGGCCTTTCCAATCCTCCTCGCTGAGAATTTCGTCCTGGAACCTTGACGGGTTCCGGGCCAAAAAAATGGAACTCGTGGACATCTTCTAAACATAGACGTTATGGCTGTCCAGGAGACCTACATCAGCGAGACATTCCATGCCTCCATCCCTGACTATGGCATGTACAGACATGACGGAAACCTTAAAGAGGTGGTGTTGCACTCATAGTATAGAAGTCCATCTACCACTATCCGCTGCAGCGGCTCCAAACTCAAAATACAGGGGCCGTGGCGATAGCGGTGAGATCGCTACGGCATGGAGACTTTGCGGAGGTGTCCTGTTACCACCCACCCAGACTACCACTACTTGACAATGACTTAGACATAATCTTTTCCCGGCTCCAGACAATTGCCATCAGGGGCTTCAACGCGAAGTCCTCTATATGGCACAGCAGGACAACGTCCTCAAGAGGTCGCGTCCTCTTGCATTACCAAGACAGACCCGACACATTACGGATCCGTAGGACGCCTCGACGTCTTAGACATTGCTATTCTAAAATCTATACCGTTAAATGCCCAAATATCCGCCCAATACGAAGGGTCTTCTGCCCACAATCCAATAATCCTGGATCTGGAGCGAAGACAGAGATATGAAAGCACCTTCACGAGGAGGTTTATTGACTGGGAGCGCTTCCGAGCAGTAATGCAAGGAAACACCATGCTCCCAGTCGTCGAAACCACCCATGATCTGGAGGCGGCAATCCTCTCCCTCGAGACCGACATTAAAAACGCTCTGACACAGACTACGACTGAGACTATTGTCCCCCGACTGACAAACCCCCGGGCACCCTCCCCGATGACATAAAAGACTTAATACGCGACAGACGACGTGCGTAACGGCTTGCCACCAGCACCCGCCTCCTCCGACACAGACCTGACTTAAACGTACTTAACAGACGGGTGAAGGCGGCTCTGGGTGAGCTGGACCAGGCTAGGCCTAGGCTAGGCACTTGGGGTCGTTGGATCTACAAGATAACAGCCTCTGGAAAACGCAGAGGGCCCTGCGACAGACCGCTCGCCGTAAAATTCCTCCAATCCACGGTAGTGTGGGGGTGGTTTACACGAACCAGGAAAAGACCGAGGCTTTTGCTGACAGCCTGGAACTGCAGTGTAGAATGCCTCAGCTGCCCGACAAGGACGAGGAATTCGAAATAGTGGCTGAACGCGCTGCCCGACGCGTCGACAGAGAGCCAGACAATGACATAATCCCTACCGCAACCTTGACGAACTAAGACTGACAATATGTAGGCTTAAAAACAGAAAAGCCCCCGGACCCGACAATATACATTGCACGACACTTAAACGACTACAACACAAGGGCCTTATGGCCCTACTAAACATAACAAACGCGACACTCAGACTAAGACACTTCCCTACCCGCTGGAAAGCAGCAAACATAATCCTTATCCCAAAACCTAACAAAGACCACAACTTCCCAACCAACTACCGGCCCATTAGCCTACTCCCGGCTATGAGCAAAGTGGTAGAAAAAATCATCCTAACCCGCCTAAAAACCCAATCCCAAGAACTGAGAGTCATTCCTGACGAGCAGTTCGTCTTCTGACTTAATCACTCCACCGAACTCCAAATCCTTCGCCTTACCGAGCACATCACGGGGGCCTTCAACAGGGGGCACTGGTGCTGTCTTTCTGGACGTCGCAAAGGCCTTCGATACGGTTTGGCATGAAGGCCTACTGATGAAAATGCTCACCAACCAATATCCCATATCCTTCACCAAACTCATAAAATTCTACCTACACCACCGAAAATTCCGCATCCAAGTCCAAGACTCCCTTTCCACCACCCGTCCCATGGAGGCCGGTGTCCCCCAGGGCACCGTCCTGTCCCCTCACCAATACACCATTTACAACTCCGACATCCCACACCCTCCCAACACCAACACATACCTATACGCTGACAACCTAACAATCACTTCCCAATCCGTAAATCTCAGACATTCCGCTACCCTCCTCCAAAACTCCCTACACCAACTTGAAACCTGGTGCAACAGGTGGAAAGTCAAAATTAATGCCAACAAAAGTTCGGCTATCCTTTTTTCCAAACGAAAAATCCCCCAAAACCTTGACATACTGACACTATCTCAGGAGCCCATCTCCTGGGATATACAAACACGATACCTGGGCGTGACGATGGATCAGAATCTCACGTGGAAACCGCACATCGTGGAGACGGTGGCGCGAGCGAAGACCACCAGGGCAAAGCTCTATCCCTTATTCAAGGGTGGAAACACCCTCAGTCTAAAGAATAAGCGAACGCTTATCAAGGTGGTACTTCAACTGCAGCTAACCTACGCCTCCACGCCGTGGGGTCACGCGGCAAAAAAACACTTAAAGTCATTACAGGCTGTGGAAAACATAGCCCTCCGCACTGCCACCGGCGCGCCCTGGTACGTAAGAAACACTGACATATTATGAGACTTACAATACACAAACGTTACACAGGCAATAAGACAAAACGCGAAAAAACGACTTGACGTGGCCGCTAGACATGACAATCCCCTCTTCAAGCAGGCCGTTGACTGCATAGCCCCACTACCCTACCATACCACATATAAACATGACACTACCCCCGGCAGTTTGCTCAGGCGAGCCGGCGAAGCAAAAAGAGCGCCAAAAGAAAGGGCCCTAGCCGGCTGGGCCCAGCCAGGACAAAAGGAGGTCTCACAAAGCGCCTACACCGGCCGCATTTGCGGTCGGGGTAGACGACGGATGGGGCCCACCTACGAAGACTGTCCAGGTCTACACGAGATGAGGCAGGATAAAGAGGGATAATCCCCCTCGATCCCAAATCATTGAGGTCAATTTCTAGCCATATAATAATGGCGCATTGCTCTAAACAGAGAGAGTCAAGTCGAGTCAGAGTGCGGACGCACGACGGTCGACTTTTAAATTTCCCTTTAACCTTCATCAACCGCTTCCCAGGTCGCGTTTATTTTTATTTTGCTATCTGAGCACCGACCAACAATTGACTCTATAAAAGAATTCGTCAACAACTTCACAAGGGAAAATAGGTGCAGGTGGTATGACTTCTCTTATTCTGGGAAGTCAGCCCCGATAATAAAATAATTCGAACAGTCTGTAATTTTCGTTGCGGACTATAAATTATTAATTCGGGCAAGCGCGTGTCACAACCAAAGGATTTATTTCGTCAGTGGAGTCTTTCAGCCATTGCCGAGCGCCTGCAAGGAACTACGGTTGTCTGGCACCACAGATGCGATAACAGGAGCAACATACCGTGAGGGTTTGCACTGGGTCGGCGTCAATCCTAAGCCCTAGACGAATCAAGACAGTGCCGCCGTTCCTACGACGGGGTGCGACAGTAAGACGCCGTCGAGAAAGCGAGTAGGCCCAAGCAAGAGGACGACGATTCCTTAAAAAAGTAAACTTGCTTCGTGCTCCGCCGGCACGACGTAAGTCGGGTTATGTCCGGTCTGAAGAAGCTGAGGTGGTTGAAGAAACGCGTCGCGTTCGCGTTCAAAAAGTGTAAGTGTTGTTGTGCTGAATGCATAGCCACCGACTCAGCGGATTGATTTTTCTGAATTTTTGAATTGACTATTCTCAAAAACGGCATGGTGAAAAATTCAACAATTTTGGGTTTTGACTTATTGTAATACCTTAAAGACTACTTGTAAGGAACCACAGTTCATAAAACCTCTAGCTGATATTGTCGCAGAAGCAGTGACAAAAACCGTAAGTAAAAAGATAAGATTACTTGAAAACAAAGTGATTGAACCGGAGCCAAATTTTTCTGATACACAAAGGGAAAATTATAGTCAAATAAATGAATTACGAAGTGAAGTTTAAAAGTTGAACGACAGAAATAAGATTGAAAATAAATGATATTCTAGATCAACAAGAGAAATGAAACAATTTAAGAATATTTAAATTTTCTGAATGAACTCAAGAAAATATCCGAGGAGTTATATTTTTAGAATGTCTATAAATTTGAGCCAATAATACATTTAAATATGTTACAGAAAGGAAGGAAACCAAAAACCTTGCGAATATATTTAAAATTAAAAAATTATAGAATAAAAAACCATTTAAGTAAGAAAAAACTTTCGCAAGGCACTGCAGTAGGTAATCGTAAGAGAAGAACTTACACCTTTAATCCAAATATAAACCTATAATCTCAGGTAGTCGGGAATGTGAATACATTATTGAATCTTCATACCTAATACATACTTTTGTCATATAGAGTTGGCAATCGAATTAATTTTGGAAATAAGTCCAGACAGTGGCGGTTTTACCATAAGAGCTGCGGAGCTGCAGAACACATAAAATTTTATGTATTTAATCATATTAAATGTCAACAAAATATTTAAAGAATCCAAATGTACTCGCGCTAAAATAAATCTAGGAGCTTATATTATTATTTATTGCGACGCGAGCTACGCTCCTAATATATGCAACCTCATATACACAATGTGTGGACAGCGAACAATTATATGCGTCCTTTGTTTTTATTGGCTGATCAGGCACGTGACCCAGTACGCGGAGATAGGGGCTTTTGCGGCTGCAATAGTCACAGCGCTGCAGTCTGCACTCTGTAGTAAATGCAGTAATATTTCGTACGTGGTATGTGGTGGTTTATTTCTGCGAGCGGCACGTGTGAATATTTTCGTTTAGGCATCTACGGATATTATAGTTATTAAAATGAATAGCGTTTCGTTTAAAAAAAAACTTTGGTTCTCTGCCTTATGAGGATAAACTAAAAATAAAAGAAGTAAAAGTTATAAAAAAACAATAATGTATACACAAAAGCAGAGTGGGTGTGCGGGTGTGATTTAAAATATTCACTGTTTTGTTTTCCGTGCTTACTTTTCGGTGGGGATAAAGCATGGACAATATACAGTGTGAAAGATTTAAGTCATTACGTCTTTAGGTAAAATAAACATAAGAAGTCAGTTAGATTCTGCATATTGGGATAATATACGGAAACATATGAACAGGTAATGAAAAATCGTCATGTATTATTTAAAATCATAGATTGCATAAAATTTTGCGGAGCTTTCGAATTAGCACTTCTCGGACACGACGAGACAGAAAATTCGGACAACCCTGATGTGTTTCGTGGACTCATAAATTTTAGTGTAGATCTTGACGACATTTTAAAAGAACATCTAGCCACATTGGTATGACCGGGATTTTCTGTGATTGTACCGGGAATTAGCTGTATGGTCCCGGATTTCGGATTTGCACGTATAACTCCCGGAATATAATATAATGTACATATATATAAAAAAAGATAAAGAAAAAATCATAACACGCCGAGGAAAATTAAAATTCTTTGAATCGTTGCGATTTATTTTTATAAACAATATTCAATAATTTAATAAAATATATTTAATTTATTCCAAATTATTATACCATCAGTAGGTAATTCGTAAATGGATATTTCAAAAAGGTATCAATTTCAAAAATCATTCTTGTGAAAAATTTTTTTTATAAATTCATTGTTCCTTGAAATTCAGAAGTGCCAGGAAAACGCGTGACCTTGAAAATTTTAAAATTTTTCGCCTGCGGCGCCATTTACAGACTCCGGGCACTTAATATCCCGGAATTCAATTCAACAAATGTTACAACCCTAAGCAGAACACATTCAATCAATATTCACGCGCCGCCACTGAGTCCAGGTGAGTTAGGTATTGTGGAATTTTCAATTATGAATTTAAGGTTCGCTTATTAAGGAATGTAGTCTTTTAAAGGGAAAAATATTTTCTCGGTAGAGGACCTCATAGTGAATAGAAGAATAATGTTTTCATCAGCTAAGGTATCTGTAGGAGGGAAGAATGGATGGACCTATAAGGGACACCTATATGTTAGATTGAATGGTTGTGCTTTTAAGATATACATGATATTAATCGGTATATGCAGCAGTACAATTATTACACTATGTTATGTATGTTATGAAGCAAATCTCATTCATTTTACTTGTTTTCTTATAAGATTGTTTTCAATTCCTAATTTTGTTGGCTATTGTAATCAATCTGATTTACTTCACCCGCAAATTTTCCTAATATAAATATTTCATATTTATATTAGGAAATTTTCATAATAAAAAATAGATACATAATTTCAGAATAGAATTAATTAAATTACTGTTCACTTATAACAGTATAAATGAAATATTGTGGTTCTTTCAATTTTTAGATTCCGTTGTGATTAATTCAAAATGTTCTTTTGGCTACTTACCAGTAATAATTTCTCAATATCAATATTAACATCATTACAACTTCCTAACATGGGACGCTCATTTGAACCTTCTGTACATTTGCCCCTTCCACCAAAAGCCGAGCACCAACCACAATGGACATGCCTCAAGCAAGTGGAGCATTGAGTGAAGGCACTGCAAGGTTCAGGACAATATTGTCTCTCATCAGCCTGTAGTACCAAACCACAAACCCCTCCAGCGCAATAAATTGATTGGTACGAAGCTGATATGCATTCATTTAATTTTGTAGACCACCGACAATCCACTGCCTTCAGACAAGAAGTACATGTTGAATAATTAATGCATAACTGAGGACAAATGGATGCCGAGTTCACATCTTGTTCTTCTACAACTAAAAATTACAAAATACTAGGAAAATGTTTACATACCAAGAAGTATATTATTTTAGTATTATTCAACGGGTGAGTTATAATAGTCATCTTCTCTTTGGGGCAATAAAACGAGCGATGTAAACCGAATAAGTTATGACCATAACTCGCAAGTTGAATACTACAATTCTTCAACGACTATTATAAAAGTTTCTGAAATACATTATAGTTCAATAAAAAACACATAGAACATATGGAGAATTTGCTACTTTCCTGATCAGGAACTTTTCAAAAGGCTTTTATTATTAAAATTATTATAGTTAATTAATTAAAACCTAAACAACAACCATTTTACATAATTATTTTTTAAACATGCATCAATTGTCAAACAGTGGACATATATATATATATACCGAGTGATTCAGTTTGGTATTCGCGGCCCTGTATCTCTTTTATTTTAACAAATAGCTATAACAAACCCTATTATATTTTTAAATCGCCGCTCAAACACTATCAAATGACATTATTAGATCGTCTCCATGGTAACATGTCAAAATTGCTATAGCCAACTGTTTTTGTTCAAATGGCACACTATATATTTTTTTATTATTTCTGAAAGATATTTTTTTTCTGCGTTCAGCTATATAAGGAAGTCTATGTTCATTTGATAGTTTGAGCCGCGATTTAAAAATATATAGGGTTTGTTATAGCTATTTGTTAAAATAAAAGAGATACTAGGACGCGAATACCAAACTGAA
>NW_019417440.1:91407-93814 GCF_000390285.2 Anoplophora glabripennis | reverse complement strand
TAAGGTTTTATTGATTGAGGATTTTTATTAATTAAGGGTAATGTATTGATGAAATTGGCTAAAGCAAATTTTTACGTGTCCAATTCCAAATTAGAAATTCCATATTTTGCTAATGCATGAGCAGACTTCGTGTTTCATGGTGAACTCTTACTGTTATATATTAAAAGGAGACGAGTAGTTCCCCTTATACAGGGTGTCCCGAAATTCATGCAACAAAATTTGGTCACAGATTCTTAAAACAAATTTAGGGGACCAGTATTTTTTATTTTTGCCAAGTGGCCCTCTCTTTCGGAGTTACAGCCCCCTGAAGTCCGCCCCTAAGAATAATATTTTTTTTTTATATCTCAGAACCCTGTTGTACGAGAATCACTAAATTTGGTACACAGGGGTTTTATGACATGTGGAATCTGATGGTGCTACGTTTTTTGGCGGGGAACCCTCTTAAGACAATTTTTCGTGGGCCCCCTTGTCTTTGGAGCCAAAAATAATTGGTCGCATATTTAAATTTCTTAAAAATTATCAGTCCACTAGAAAGCCATTAAATTTAGAAACTTTTTGTCCCTTTATACTTTTTTCGTAAAACGAATTGTTTTCGAGAAAAATGTCAAAATGTGATTGAATAAATATCGTGATTCGCCATTTTCCTCAAAAACATTGCGTTTACGAAACAAATATCAAGAGACAAAAAAGTTTCTAAATTCAATGACTTTCTAGCTAACTAATAATAACAAAAAAAATCAAATTTGCGATGAAATTTTTCTGGTTCCAAAGACAAGAGGGCCCACGAAAAAGTGTCTTAAGGGGGTTTATCGCCAAAAAACGTAGTACTGTGAGATTCCACATGTCATAAAACCCCTGTGTACCAAATTTAGTGATTCTCGTACAACATAGTTTTGAGGTATAAAAAAGACTTCTTAGGGACAGATTTCAGGGGGCTGTAACTCTGAAAGAGGGGGCCAGTTGACAAAAAGAAAAAATACGGGTCCCCTAAATTTGTCTTAAGAATCTATGACCAAATTTTGTTGCATGAATTTCGGGACACCCTGTATATTTTTTGTAAATGTCACAAGAAATTATTTTTATAACCTGTGAAGTTACAAAGCCCGCTATATATGATACCACATCTTCTTCATACGGCGAAAGGTCAAACATGGTTTTTACGTGATCATGTTCAAATAAAGAAACGACATTTAATGTACCTACCTACTTGTGTTTGGATCATAAACTGGATCAGCTATTTTATTTGAAAAATAATACCTAGGGACAATTTATATCTAAAACCGGCACTGCTTCAATGTGTTCTAAGATCTTGAGTAGGTTTGCATTGTATATTTAATAAAATTGATACTTAGCATATATTAGAAAATCAAATTGAATCTGGTACAGTGAATCACGAAACACAGGTTAATATGATTGATATGATTTGTTTTTATTATTATTTATATATGTGCATGTTAGTTAAGGTAAATAACTCGTTATTATTTTTATGTATATTTGTACATAATGCGTATATTTATATGAATTTTTGTGAAGATGTATCAATTTTAAATTTCAAAAAATGTTTACTATTTTATATAAATAACACACTTGTACTCTCTTTTAGATTCCGTTTTATTGTACCCATTTTATTTTACGTTCACTATCTAACATTCTCATAAATTACAATTAACAAGTTGTATAATTAGATATACAAAATAATAATAGGTAATTTTGCTCTGTTAATAGTACATCAGTTATTAAATTTCATTTGAAATAATCCGCTAAATTTTCGGGCTTGCGCAAAATTGACAAAGTGCAACATATACTCTTTTTATCCCCTCTTTTTGGAAACAAGGTCATTCAATGTAAAAGATATGCAGTGCTTGGTATACAGTGTAGGAAAGTAACGATGGTCTATCAAAAGTTACGTGAGAGCGATAAAGTAAGCCGTAGAAATCCATGTGATAGACAAGAATGGCTATAATGAAGGCGTCTAATAGTCAACGCCCATTTCGCCCTTCCACAAATAAGATCCACTTCTTATTTGTGGAAGGGCGAAATGGGCGTTGACTATTAAACGCCTTCATTATAGCCATCCTTGTCTATCACATGGATTTCTATGGCTTACTTTATCGCTCTCACGTAACTTCTGATAGACCATCGGTACTTTCCTACACTGTAGGCACAAACCTTAAGGCGATGTTTCGCATTGTATTAGCTATGTCCTGTTCAAATTTAGTTTCGTGCAGCTCTCTCGGTTTCAAAAATACAATACCTATGTATGTTTTCAGCCACGAAATTTAAATAATTCCAAATATTTCGAATTTTCACCACCAAGAACGGCGGTGACAACATTTTTAACATTAAGGCGATGTTTCACATCGTATTAGCTATGTCCTGTACAAATTTAGTTTCGTGCAACTCTCTC
>NW_019417440.1:82226-91287 GCF_000390285.2 Anoplophora glabripennis | reverse complement strand
TATGGGTGGAACGGTGCAAAAGACGCGATTTGTTTAATCATATAACTGGACATATTTGTAGTACACATTTTGAAGACTCAAACTTTGAACGCGATCTTCAAGCAGAGCTATTAAGTTTATCATCAAGAAAAAGACTTAAAGAAAACAGGTTAAATGTTAAATTTCTAGTTTAACTGATTGTATTCACTTCAAAAGGACTAAATTTATTGTTATTGTTGTATAACAAATTGATGTGATTGTTAGAAAAGCAATTGGAAATTTTAAGTATCTATCGAAATGTGATTTTAATATTTCTGTAAACTTGACAATTTTTCTTAAAATTAAATGTTATGTCAAAAGTTCTGTGTGAATAACTTTTCTTCTTCCTTTCCTTTTATTCCTCCATTTAACTCCGAACACCGAAAAAAATTCTTTCAAGGCTAAAAACTACTGTATGGTATACTTGTAAATATTTAGGAATTTTTTAATTCGGAACATCAACTGTAAAAGGATAAATATGATAACTAATTGGTACGTACAAAAATAATTATGTTGCAGTCTATTATAAAGTACTTTGGTAAGTTATTTGAAATTTAACTAAAGACAAAAGCAGATACAATAAGATCATATAAATTGCACACAGTTTTTATTTTGGAGCCAAGAGAATATTAAGATAGATCTAAATTGTTAATATATTCACTTCCCCTCTTTATTTTATTAGAGTTTATGGATATTAATAGATATCTGTAATAAAATTAACACACATTTTAGGTGATTTTATATTTACCTCTTATTTGTTTTTTATTGGCTAATTTACTTATGCGGCGACCGTCTCTTTACGGACCGTGGTAGTGTCCCTCCACAGTCCGTATAAAAGGACCATGGCTCGGGAATGTCCTTGGCCTTGGGGCCAAATCACAGAAGATAGAACAATAATTACGCTCTACACGAAAGCAGCCGTACTATATCTTTTGTAAACGCACCCTGTGCCATGTATGTATAGCTGCTTTGCAATTGGCAAAAAATTACTTCGGAAGCACTTCAGGGGTTGTATTCTGTAATTCTCTTACAGTGCTATAACTTTATAGCCACAAAAAAATATCAACACATAAAGCGTAACTTTTATGTTTGATTTTTTGTGACATTTTAGGTAGATCTGATCTTTTTGCTATATTATTAACGACAGTTACTAAAAAAAATTTAAAAATTGGTTATCGCTTGTAGCCGTCGTACCATGTTACAGAATAACACTACAGGAACACTTATATATTAGCTTTTTACGTTCCAATAAGTTGGATAATTTTACATTTGAAGTGTTCGCATTTATTTTCCTCTGCAGCCTCACATACCATTTTTAACATGTTTTGTCGTTTTGTCGTGGTAACGCTCGGTCAGCTTCGGGGATTTTACACTCCATGGCACCAGATCGTGGGGAATAGGTGGCAGTCGATGCCTCCCTTGAAGTTCAAGCCCCACGTTGGGCGCCATGTCGTGATATTGTTGCTTGGTCGTCTGTGGTAGGACCGACGGTTTCCCGATCCGTAGCACCGGAACGCGGGGAGTGAATGGCAAAAGGTGCCAACCACGGAGTTCGAACACCGAGCTCGCTGCCAGGTCGTAAACCGTGGTCTGAAATGTGACTTTCCCCTTATCCCACCGGAAGGTGTTAGTGGGTAACCTCGTCGCGAGTAATTATGGGTGCACCATATAGTGGTAAATCATATGACCTATCAGGCTCTATGGGTGCACCCAGAGGGGTGGTCGAGTCGGTATCTATCACCCTCGAAGCAGCGGACCTCAGCGCATAGGGCACTGTGGCTGCGCCGTACCGCATAACTTCTGAGAGCTACTGACTTCGGCCCCTCGGGATCTCCGCGGAGCATACAGATAGGGTATGTGGGTACGGAGACCATGTTCTCCTCTTTCACTCGGGAGTGTCGGGAGATCGTTCGCCGTCAAACGAGTGTGAGTCCGTGTGACCGCTGGCTTCCGTCTTCACTACCCCGCTGCTAGGGCGATCGTAGTAGGTAGACTTCGTGGGTCTGATTCTCCGTACCTGGGCGACGAGGTCTCGTCCAGCTCAGTCTTGACCAGATTATTACGATCTAATTTGTTGTATCAGTCTTCGAGGACACTAGTCCGCGTAGCACTGGTGGATGCATCGGATGGATTCATCTTATCCCGTCCGATAATGAGAGAGCGAGCTTTGCTCTAAAGTCTGGTAGATGCACTGAATCTACTGATAGATCTCTAGAGGGAGTCTTGGAAGCGAGGTTGCTTCAAATTTTGAGTACACCGCTCAAGTAGCGGACCTTGGGGCGTCTTGGCCTCGAAGGATTTCTGCGGGCGAGTGCTGCCTCGAAAGGTTTAATATGAACGGGAGGTCTCATCTGTGGGAGCCGATGTAGCTAGAAGCTATACAGGGTGATTTTGAAAGTGGGGTATTAATTTTAACTGATGACAGTAGGCATTAAAATAAATCATTTTACAAAAAATTGCTCTAATAAATGTGTTTTAATAACCGAGATAACTGAGTTTAAAGTTATTGCAAATTTTGAAGCCGACTCTGTAAATCCCTAACTTACCCTAATAGGTGAAGCAACGGAACACGCTAATGTTGGCCGATACGTTATCGATAAGCCACGTGTTAAGTAGCGCGCGCAGTCCTTGCTTTGATTGTCACGCTTCCTTCAGTTAGTATGTATTATAAACGAATTGTGTTTTCGTTATCATTTTGGTGTTTTGTATTGTGTATTTAGTATCTTTTTATGTTAATTTGCTGGCAGAGTGATAAAACAATGGCCCATGTGTATAGTAATAATGAACTTGTGGATATGTTGTTAGTGTACGGAGAGTGTAATCAAAATTCGGCGCATGCTGCTCGACGCTATGCACAGAAATTTCCTCGTAGGTTTCATCCCTCTGCAAGACGATTTGTTTATTTAACACAACGAGCCCGGGATACAGGCAAACTGCAAGAAAACCGTGGAAATCACGCTGGACGAGCTCGTCCTTTGCGAATGATGCAGGCTGAAGAAGAGATTTTGGATATCGTTGAGGAGAACCCCACAACGAGTACGAGAAAAATTTCACACCAGGTAAATGTATCCCAAAGCAAAGTATGGCAAACTTTACGAGAAAATCAACTTTATCCGTTCCACATACAACGTGTGCACGCATTACTACCCGAGGATCACCCTAAGAGAGTTCAATTTTGTGAATGGTTACTGCAACAAAACAATGCTAGCGAAAATTTTACGAGTCGTATCTTGGTAACGGATGAAGCGACTTTTACTAGAAATGGGATAAATAACTTCCATAATACACATGTATGGGCTGTAGAAAATCCCCATGAAATTCGATGAACAAACTTCCAGCAAAGATTGTCCTTAAATGTGTGGGCAGGAATTGTAGACGGAAAGCTTGTTGGACCTGTCATTTCACCGGATCGGCTAACTGGTTTAGATTATCTGCATTTCTTACAGAATAATTTACCCGAATTACTTGAAGAAATTCCGTTATATGTTCGTCAAAATATGTGGTATTTACACGATGGCGCTCCGCCTCATTTTCGGCGTGAAGTACGTGATCATTTAAACGTTTTAAATGTTTAAATGTTTTTAATGACAGATGGGTCGGACGTAATGGACCAATTCTATGGCCTCCACGTGCTCCGGACTTAAATCCTTGTGATTTTTATCCATGGGGACACATGAAAATGTTAGTGTATGATGGCCCTGAAAACGCTGCCGAAACAATCCGCCAACATGTTGGGCTGTTCACTTCTTGCACTGAATCATGGGTCCGCCGGGCTAGGTTTTGTTTACAGGAAAACGGAAATAATTTTGAACATTTGCTATGAGTGTACAGGACCGGATTACATAATTTAAAAATACGAAAATAGGTGAGTTATTTCTGATTTTTTATAAATAACATTTTATTCTTCTATTTTTTGTATAACACTTGTTATTGAAATAAGTAGGCGCATACTAAAATTACTACCCCACTTTCAAAATCACCCTGTATTTGTGCGGGATACGGTACTCAACGGAGTGTCCATAGGCTGCCGCGTATGGCGAGGTAGGACTGCCTCGACGAGTGATACCGATAGAGCTTTGGCCAAGGGGGTTGCCTCGATATTGTACAGGGCTCAACGGAACCTGTATGTGTAGGACTCAACGGAGCCTATGTATGTACCGCTATGCGAGACAGGGTCTCGGCGTAGCCAGTGCTATCGGACAGGGTCTTCGTCGGAGGTGGTCAGCCTCGGACGGATGTATCTCGTGATGCGAGATATGAGAGCGCGTGGCTCTGACTCTTCCTCAGATAAACGGCTTCGTCGGACAAAAGGGCCGCGACGGAATGGCTGGACTTAACGGAGCTTGAATGCACCTCGATTTCGATGCGAGGTCTCAACGGAGCCGCTGGCTATCGAATCGGGTCTTCCTCTGTGCGAAGGAACTATCTCGTAAACGAGTTAGGAGTTATAGGGCTCTATACTACCTCAAGGAGGTCTTCGTCAGAGGTAAGCAGCCTCGATGGAAACTTGAAAAGCAGGTCTGTGAGCTTAGGTCTCCAAAGATCCTGAATCTGTTGTATAAGTTTTCTTACATCAGAAACTCGGGGGCACGTTCTAAAAGAACTTTATTCAGCTAAATACAATGTGTGTATAATATGGACAGATTGTATGCATACATATATTAAAGCAATATAGAAAAGTTTTACATGCGTCTAGCACGGTTTCATACTAGTAGCTCCCGATAATATATTGCGGATGGTTTGGGTAGACGTTCAGGTGGTTTTGGAAAAGTCGTTCAATCCCCATACTTTTGGCGGAGCACTCTCGTCTCATCCGCCAAAATGTAATTATAAAAACGCCTACGCTGTTGGATGCCTTCCCCCTCAGGTCTCTGGATTTTTTCCGAAAGTTCGGACATCGAATTTCATCATTAACATCGTCGTCTTATCCAGGAGTCAGAAACTCCGTAACATCCGGAATTTTCCGATTGTCAGAAAATTCGGCTCCTGGGTAGTACTTGGGTGGTCGAGGACGGGAATCGCATTACCGGAGAGAAAAGATCCTCGGAAGATGGTCTTTTTGGCCCAAAGGCGGAAAAATTGGAAAGTGTGATGAGAACTTTTCCGTCTTCGTAAAAGGGCTTACGGAGATCTTAATATTGGATGGACTCGCAATATTTTCGGGGATGATGTACGGTATGAGGTAGTACCGCGGTTTTGAGGTTCGGCCGAGATCGTGCGTGTTCGTAGAATTGCTTCGGCTCTGTCCTGGTGGTCTGTACTGTCCTGTCCTGTTAGTACACAGTAGTATTAGCTGGCAAGTAGTAGAGAGTGTCACTTAGCGTATTGTAACTCGATGGGGGTGTGTATGTGTGTGTGTGTCGTTGTCTTCGTTTCTTGATCCTGGCTGTCTCTGAAACAGAAAAGGTTAGCGGGAAGGGTAGGGGGGAGGGGGTTGTCGTTGGGGTGGTCACCCAGGGTTAAAAAGTTGGTGTCTAGGTCTTTTGTGTTTGTCGGTCACGTCGGGTATGTAGTCAACGGCTTGCCTGAGGAGGATTCTCATGTCTAGCGGCTACGTCAAACCGTTTCTCTGCGTTTTGTCTTATTGTCTGTGTAGCGTTTGTGTATTGTAAGTCTCGTAATATGTCAGTGTTTCTTACGTACCAGGGCGCGTCGGTGGCCGTGCGGAGGGCTATGTTTTCCACAGCCTGTAATGACTTTAAGTGGCTTTTTGCCGCGTGACCCCACGCCGTGGAGGCGTAGGTTAGCTGCGGTTGAAGTACCACCTTGATAAGCGTTCGCTTATTCCTTAAACTGAGGGTGTTTCCACCTTTGAGTAAGGGATAGAGCCTAGCCCTGGTGGTCTTCGCTCGCGCCACCGTCTCCACGATGTGCGGTTTCCACGTGAGACGCTGGTCCATCGTCACGCCCAGGTATCGTGTTTGTCGATTCCAGGAGATGGGTTCCTGGGATAGTGTCAGTCTGTCGAGGTTTTGTGGGATTTTTCGTTTGGTAAAAAGGATAGCCGAACTTTTGTTGGGATTAATTTTGACTTTCCACCTGTTGCACCAGGTTTCAAGTTGGTCTAAGGAGTTTTGGAGGAGGGAGACGGAATATCTAGGATCTACGGATTGGGATGTGATTGTCAGGTCGTCGGCGTATAAGTATATGTTGGTGTTGGGGGGATGTGGGATGTCGGAGTTGTAAATGGTGTATAGGTGTGGGGACAGGACGGTGCCCTGGGGGACACCGGCCTCCATGGGACGGGTGGTGGAAAGGGAATCTTGGATTTGGATGCGGAATTTTCGGTGGTGTAGGTAGGATTTTATGAGTTTGGTAAAGGATATGGGATATTGGTTGGTGAGCATTTTCATCAGTAGGCCTTCATGCCAAACCGTATCGAAGGCCTTTGCGACGTCCAGGAAGACAGCACCAGTGTACTGTCCCCTGTTGAAGGCCGCCGTGATGTGCTCGGTAAGGCGAAGGATTTGGAGTTCAGTGGAGTGATTGGGTCGGAAGGCGAACTGCTCGTCTGGAATGACTTGCAGTTCTTGGGAGTGGGTTCTTAGACGGGTTAGGATAATTTTTTCTACCACTTTGCTCATAGCCGGGAGCAGGCTAATGGGCCGGTAGTTGGATGGGATGGTGTGATCTTTGTTGGGTTTTGGGATAAGGATTATGTTTGCTGTTTTCCAGCGGGTAGGGAAGTGTCTTAGTCTGAGTGTCGCGTTTGTTATGTTTAGTAGGGCCATGAGGCCCTTGTGTGGTAGTCGTTTAAGTGTCGTGTTATGTATATTGTCGGGTCCGGGGGCTTTTCTGTTTTTAAGTCTGCGTATTGTCAGTCTTAGTTCGTCAGGTGTTGCGGGGGGGATTATGTCATTGTCTGGCTCTCTGTCGACGCGTCGGGCCGCGCGCTCAGCCACTATCTCGAATTCCTCGTCTTCGTCGGGCAGCTGAGGCAGTCAACTCTGCAGTTCCAGGCTATCGGCGAAAGCCTCGGCCTTTTCCTGGTTCGTGTAAACCACCCCCACACTACCGTGGATTGGAGGAATTTTACGGCGAGCGGTCTGTCGCAGGGCCCTCTGCGTTTTCCAGAGGCTGTTGTCTTGTGGATCCAGCGACTCCAGGTGCCTAGCCCAGTTGTCCTGGGCCAGTTCATCCAGAGCCGCCTTCACCCGTCTGTTAAGTACGTTTAAGTCATGTCTGTGTCGGGGGAGGCGGGTGCGGGTGGCAAGCCGTTTCGCACGTCGTCTGTCACGTATTAAGTTTTTTATGTCATCGGGGAGGGTGCCCCGGGGGTTTGTCAGTCGGGGGACAATAGTCTCCGTCGTAGTCTGAGTCAGGGCGTTTTTAATGTCAGTCTCAAGGGAGAGGATTGCCGCCTCCAGATCATGGGTGGTTTCGATGACTGGGAGCGCCATGTTTCCTTGCATTACTGTTCGGAAACGCTCCCAGTCAGTGAACCTCCTCGTGAAGGTGCCTTCATATCTCTGTCTTCGCCCCAGATCCAGAAATATTGGATTGTGGGCGGAAGACCCTTCGTATTGGGTGGATATTTGGGCATTTAACGGTATAGATTTTAAGAGGGCAATGTCGATAACGTCGGGGCGTCCTACGGGTCCGTAATGTGTCGGTTCTGTCGGTCCGAGTATAGTCAAGTCGTCGTGTCTGTCTTGGTAATTCAGCAGGACGCGACCTCTTGTGGTCGTCGTCCCGCTGTGCCATATGGGGGACTTCGCGTTGAAGTCCCCGATGGCAATTGTCTGGGGCCAGGAAAGGATTTTGTCTAAGTCATTGTCAAGTAGTGGTAGTCTGGGTGGGTGGTAACAGGACACCACCGCAACGTCTCCATGCCGTAGCGATCTCACCGCTATCGCCACGGCCTCTGTGTTTTGAGTTTGGAGCCGCTGCAGCGGATAGTGGTCGATGCCCTTCTTTACTATGAGTGCAACACCACCCCCGTTACTGTTTCTGTCATGTCTGTTTATGTCATAGTCAGGGATGGAGGTACGGGATGCCTCGCTGAGGTAGGTCTCCTGGACAGCCATTACTGTCTATGTTTAAACCGTTCAAGATGTCCACGAGTTCCGTTTTTTTGGCCCGGAACCCGTCAAGGTTCCAGGACGAAATTTTCAGCGAGGAGGGTTGGGAAGGCCGACGAGCCATTAGAAGTCGAATAATTTTTGCATATTCGACACCATGGTCGTCAGCTGGACGCAGAAGTCCTGAAGACGCTTTGTTGCGTCAATCAGGGCCGCCGCGCCCGGTTGGGAGGGTGTCGTGTCTGTGTGTGCGTGTGGTGAGGTGTTGTGTTTTTGTTTTTGTGTGTTTTGTGTTTTTCTGGTCATGTCAGCGTATGTGCGTCCTGGGGTTGTGTTTGGGGTGGGTAGGAGGGGCTGTCTGTGTGTTTGTGTAGTGTTTTGTGTCGTGTGTGTGTCTGTGTTTTGTGTTTTTGTGTTTTTAGCTTTGGGGTACTGAGGGCACCCCATATAGCTGGCGGGGTGTGGCCCGGCGCAATTTGCACACCTGGCGGGCGTGTCTTTGGCCTTTTTGCATACGTGCGTGCTGTGGTTTTCGCCACATTTTACGCACTTTGGCTCAGCTGTGCACCGGGTCTGGCCGTGGCCGAACCGCTGGCACCGGTGGCACTGTGTGGCAACCCGCTGCTTTCGCTGCAGCTCTACTCGAACCACGAGCGAGCAGCAGCGGTTTACCTTCAGGATGTCCTCCTGGTCCTGTGGAGCCTGAACTAGGACCAGGGGCATTTCCTGTTTATTTTGACGGCTCGCCATGCGGTGCACTATTGCGCCGGGGAACCCTCGTCTTGCAAGGTCAAGTTGGACCTCACTTGGCGAAACACCCGCAGGTATTCCGCGTATCACCACCCTCAGTGTTTTTTCTTCGCTGAGGGTAAAGGTGTGGTACTCCTCGCCTTTGTCTGTCAGTGTCTTTGTCAATAGTCTGTGGTGCTTAAGTGTGTTTGGTTATATGGCTATACCGTCTTTAGTGAATTTGGCTTTTGTGTAGTTAATGTTAAGTGTCGTGAGTATTTTTTGTACTTGCG
>NW_019417440.1:74956-80507 GCF_000390285.2 Anoplophora glabripennis | reverse complement strand
TCGCTGAGAATTTCGTCCTGGAACCTTGACGGGTTCCGGGCCAAAAAAACGGAACTCGTGGACATCTTGAACCGTCTAAACATAGACGTTATGGCTGTCCAGGAGACCTACCTCAGCGAGGCATCCCGTACCTCCATCCCTGACTATGACATATACAGACATGACAGAAACCGTAACGGGGGTGGTGTTGCACTCATAGTAAAGAAGTGCATCGACCACTATCCGCTGCAGCGGCTCCAAACTCAAAACACAGAGGCCGTGGCGATAGCGGTGAGATCGCTACGGCATGGAGACGTTGCGGTGGTGTCCTGTTACCACCCACCCAGACTACCACTACTTGACAATGACTTAGACAAAATCCTTTCCTGGCCCCAGACAATTGCCATCGGGGACTTCAACGCGAAGTCCCCCATATGGCACAGCGGGACGACGACCACAAGAGGTCGCGTCCTGCTGAATTACCAAGACAGACACGACGACTTGACTATACTCGGACCGACAGAACCGACACATTACGGACCCGTAGGACGCCCCGACGTTATCGACATTGCCCTCTTAAAATCTATACCGTTAAATGCCCAAATATCCACCCAATACGAAGGGTCTTCCGCCCACAATCCAATATTTCTGGATCTGGGGCGAAGACAGAGATATGAAGGCACCTTCACGAATAATGGCGGCGACTGGGAGCGCTTCGGAGTAGTAATTCAAGGAAACATCGCGCTCCCAGTCATCGAAACCACCCATGATCTGGAGGCGGCAATCCTTTCCCTTGAGACTGACATTAAAAATGCTCTGACTAAGACTACAACGGAGACCACTATCCCTCGACTGACAAAACCCCGTGGCACCCTCCCCGATGACATAAAAAACTTAATACGTGACAGACGACGTGCGAAACGGCTTGCCACCCGCACCCGCCTCCCTGACTCAGACTACGACGGAGACTATTGTCCCCCGACTGACAAACCCCCGGGGCACCCTCCCCGATGACATAAAAAACTTAATACGTGACAGACGACGTGCGAAACGGCTTGCCACCCGCACCCGCCTCCCCCGACACAGACATGACTTAAACGTACTTAACAGACGGGTGAAGGCGGCTCTGGATGAACTGGCCCAGGATAACTGGGCTAGGCACCTGGAGTCGCTGGATCCACAAGACAACAGCCTCTGGAAAACGCAGAGGGCCCTGCGACAGACCGCTCGCCGTAAAATTCCTCCAATCCACGGTAGTGTGGGGGTGGTTTACACGAACCAGGAAAAGGCCGAGGCTTTCGCCGATAGCCTGGTACTGCAGTGTAGACTGCCTCAACTGCCCGACGAAGACGAGGAATTCGAGACAGTGCCTGAGCGCGCGGCCCTACGCGTCGACAGAGAGCCAGACAATGACATAATCCCCCTCGCAACTTCTGACGAACTAAGACTGACAATACGCAGACTTAAAAACAGAAAAGCTCCTGGACCCGACAATACCGAGCACATCACGGCGGCCTTCAACAGGGGACAGTACACTGGTGCTGTCTTCCTGGACGTCGCAAAGGCCTTCGATACGGTTTGGCATGAAGGCCTACTGATGAAAATGCTCACCAACCAATATCCCATATCCTTTACCAAACTCATAAAATCCTACCTACACCACCGAAAATTCCGCATCCAAATCCAAGATTCCCTTTCCACCACCCGTCCCATGGAGGCCGGTGTCCCCCAGGGCACCGTCCTGTCCCCACACCTATACACCATTTACAACTCCGACATCCCACATCCCCCCAACACCAACATATACTTATACGCCGACGACCTGACAATCACATCCCAATCCGTAGATCCTAGATATTCCGTCTCCCTCCTCCAAAACTCCTTAGACCAACTTGAAACCTGGTGCAACAGGTGGAAAGTCAAAATTAATCCCAACAAAAGTTCGGCTATCCTTTTTACCAAACGAAAAATCCCACAAAACCTCGACAGACTGACACTATCCCAGGAACCCATCTCCTGGAATCGACAAACACGATACCTGGGCGTGACGATGGACCAGCGTCTCACGTGGAAACCGCACATCGTGGAGACGGTGGCGCGAGCGAAGACCACCAGGGCTAGGCTCTATCCCTTACTCAAAGGTGGAAACACCCTCAGTTTAAGGAATAAGCGAACGCTTATCAAGGTGGTACTTCAACCGCAGCTAACCTACGCCTCCACGGCGTGGGGTCACGCGGCAAAAAGCCACTTAAAGTCATTACAGGCTGTGGAAAACATAGCCCTCCGCACGGCCACCGACGCGCCCTGGTACGTAAGAAACACTGACATATTACGAGACTTACAATACACAAACGCTACACAGACAATAAGACAAAACGCGGAGAAACGATTTGACGTAGCCGCTAGACATGACAATCCCCTCCTCAGGCAAGCCGTTGACTACGTACCCGACGTGACCGACAAACACAAAAGACCTAGACACCAACTTTTTGACCCTGGGTGACCACCCCAACGACCCCCCCCCTGCCCGCTAACCTTTTCTGTTTCAGAGACAGCCAGGATCAAGAAACGAAGACAACGACACACACACACACATACACACCCCCCATACCCTCCTTACCCCTCCCCTCCCGCGCTAGCCTAAGGGCCACCTTAGCAAAGCGCATCCCAGGCTGCATAGCCGCACTACCCTACCCAACCATACCACACATAAACATGACACTACCCCCGGGGTTTACACAGACGAGCCGGCGAAGCAAGAAGAGCGCCAGAAGAAAGGGCCCTAGCCGGCGGGGCCCAGCCAGGACAAAAGGAGGTCCCACAAAGCGCCTACACCGGCCGCATTTGCGGTCGGGGTAGACGACGGATGGGGCCCACCTACGAAGGCTGTCCAGGCCTACACGAGATGAGGCAGGATAAAGAGGGATAATCCCCCTCGATCCCAAATCATTGAGGCCAATTTCTAGCCATAGAATAATGGCGCCACGAAAATAGGATGCGCAGAAGACAATGAGCCTTCTCCCTACTCTATATCTCTGGTTTGCTACCTTGGCAGGAAGAATCAGTTTCCGAATGTGTTTTGTGCTTTAAACTCTCAGCACTTTGTGAAAATTAAATTCGACAGTGTATCACAATCGAAGGAAACTACTTAATTGTCATCCCGCGAAATCGATTCTCGAGTCAAAATGTCCGAATATAATTTTTGTTTCCTTTATGGTTTTATCGGAAAATTTTTGAGTTTCTAACCGAAATATTTTAAAAAGTGGGTAAAAATGAACTCTTGTTTGTTTGTGGTATTATTTGATTATTTTTCTACTTTTTTTTGTTCTTACAATATTTGTGAGACCTGTGTGAGACTACTTGATCGGAAACGTACATAGCATACCCAGCAATTTCAATAAAATTTATATTTGTGTAGTGTATTATATTTTTATTTAAAATAAAATGCAAGCAACTACATTTGTTGAGGATTGGCTTTGTTATAACACAACTTTAGGTGAAGGAGCTTATGGAGAGTAAGTTACACCTATGCATTATATTTAATTTATACAATTTTTTTAAATTTATTTCTTTAGAGTTAAGCTCCTAATTCATAGGAGAACCGAAGAAAAAATTGCATGTAAAATAATTAACCATCAAAGGTATAAGGATGCAGCTACTAATATTAATAGAGAAGTAACAATTCACAGAATGTTAGATCATGAAAATATTATTAAATATTTTGGACGAAGACAGGAGCCTCTTAAAGAATATATATTTCTTGAATATGCCTCAGGTGGTGAACTATTTCAACTAATAGGTTAGGTTGTATTTATTACTTTTTGTTTAGATCTAAATATATTTTTTTGTTAGAACCTGATATTGGTATGGCGTCTCATGCTGCACAAACATATATGAAACAATTAATGCATGGAGTAAACTACTTGCATAATAAAGGAATTACGCATAGAGATATAAAACCTGAGAATTTATTAATTGGAGAAGGTGGAGTCTTGAAAATTAGTGACTTTGGTATGGCTACACTTTTTAGGTACAAGGGAAAAGAAAGACTGTTGGATAAAAAGTAGGTATTTGATTAATTTATGTTAATGTATAATATGTAATCATATATATTATACCTTAGATGTGGTACAAAACCATATTTAGCTCCAGAAGTCTTGCAGAAGCCGTATAGAGCGCAACCGTCGGATTTATGGAGCTGTGGAATAGTTTTCGTGGCAATGTTGACTGGAGGCAAGTCAAATAACTTTCATTAATCATGTTTGTTACGTTAATACGTGTTTACAATTTATAGAATTGCCATGGGCAGATGCAACAGATAGAAATGTAGAATTTGCTAAATGGAGAAAGGATGTGTACATATCTGAGACGCCTTGGTCTAAATTAGGAAATACAGCATTAAGTTTGGCCAGACAGATTTTGAATCTTGATCCAAATAAGCGGTTAACTTTAGAACAAATAGAAAAGCATCCTTGGATGAAATTTAATTTTGATTGTGGTGAGTACCTTTTTGTAATATATTTGCTTTGTATAGGAAAGGAGATAGTACATGTTTAGAACACCTCATTTAAATTTATACCTGACTATACTGACTATCTGGTAAAGAATGGCCCAAACTTTAAGTGTGGTTTTCATCGGTGAAAATTTTGATCCGTACCTACCTTGGTAAAATTTTGCTATAAAAAGTTAAAAAGAATTTTTTTTGTTTGATTTTTGTATTTTAAAATTATCATTTTTTAATATATCTAGGTATT
Source organism: Anoplophora glabripennis (assembly GCF_000390285.2). Classification (NCBI taxonomy): domain Eukaryota; kingdom Metazoa; phylum Arthropoda; class Insecta; order Coleoptera; family Cerambycidae; genus Anoplophora; species Anoplophora glabripennis. Next base: position 75,774 of record NW_019417440.1, on the reverse strand, counting down.
AAGATGTACATATATATGTAGTAGTGATATACAGGGTGGTCCCGAGGTAATGGGCCAAAATTCATAGGTATATTCCCGAAGCAAAAATATTGCGATTTAGCCGAACTTACCTTAGTCCAAAAGTTGATAGTTAAAGAGATACAGGGTGTTAAATGTAAAATATTATTTTAGTTTATTTCCATTTATTTCTTAATAAATGCAAATATCTACACAAAATTTTGGGGTTTGGGGTTCTTTGGATAGAGGAAGTGAAATTTGTTCACATTTTGGTTATAGTTCATAGAGGGCGCCAGCTGTCGTATATTGAAGGTGTTGGAAACAACATAACTTTTTTGTACTTTAAGATATCTCATCTTTGGTATCAAATTCTTATTTTCCAACTTTTTTTACACAAAAATGGTGGACTTTATGAAAGTAGCTGTCTCGCACCGTTTCCGAGATATTTGGATTTGAAGCTTCCAATGCTAATAGTTGAAATAATTAAATTAATTTAGAAATGTCAAAAATAAGGATTTATTTAGAATTAAAAATTGTAATGAACAGTAAAATAGTAAACATTACTAAAAAATATGCCTTTTTGACAATAATTGCTCAAAAAGTCCACCTCTATCTTCAATACATTTATCAACACGTTTATTAAAAGATTGTCTTATTTTAAAGTATAAATCCTTAATGCGAAAAGACTTTGCAGCATTTAAAACATGCTACTAAAGTTCTTCTCAAGTGTTTATAGTTTCTCCATAAACAACTGATTTCGTGTAAATCCAAAAACGAAGCATTCTATCTCACATTTATGTATACGAGTATACAATTTAATG
>NW_019417440.1:52039-72042 GCF_000390285.2 Anoplophora glabripennis | reverse complement strand
ATCACTATATGCATTCGATCACATTTTGACATTTTTCTCGAAAACATTGCGTTTTACGAAAAAGTATAAAGAGACAAAAAGTTTCTAAATTTAATGGCTTTCTAATGGACTGATAATTTTTAAGAAATTTAAATATGCGATCAAATTTTTTTGGCTCCAAAGACAAGGGAGTTCACGAAAAATTGTTTTAAGGAGGTTCCCCGCCAAAAAACATAGCACCATCAGATTCCACGTCATAAAACCCCCTGTGTACCAAATTTAGCGATTCTCATACAACAGGGTTCTGGGATATAAAAAAAGATTATTCTTAGGGTCGGACTTCAGGGGGCTGTAACTCCGAAAGAAGGGGGCCATTTGGCAAAAATAAAAAATACGGGTCCCATATATTTGTCTTAAGAATCTGTGATCAAATTTTGTTGCATGAATTTCGGAACACCCTGTATATTTGCTTTTAATTGTAATCTAAAATAATAACACATATTAGCAAAATAATAGCAAATATTTCGTTAAACGGTCATTCGGTCATTCCAAAAGTTAAAATTAGAGGGAATGAACTATTGCACTTGTTCCTGAACAAGTTAACTCCTGAGTTAAATTTTAACACCTATCCTCAAAAAGCAATATCAATGATTACAGAAATAGTGGAGGAATACTTAAAACGTAAAGATTTTCTAATTGTTTTTTATTTTCTCTGTTCGCTGGTTACCAGTAATGCATACTAATTCGAGAATATCATTCATTGTTTCTATATGTGATACAAATCACTGTCAGCAAACTAAACTTTTTATAATAGTTCATAAAAATATATCAGGTTTTTTCTTGATGGTCATCGATTTTGTATTTAAAAATATGATTCTGTGAAAAACTGTATTTATCCTCATGTGAGAAAACAAAGAACTAAGTAACCTGGAACTCTCAAACTTAGTTGTGATATCAATCGTCACTTATGTTTCTAGTGGTCTAGATCATACATATTCATATCTCTCTTTATCATTTTAAGATTACAGGAGCTTTGATGGTCCACTTCCATTAGTAAGAGAGATATGACTATTAGGACATGTGATTTGAGATTGATTACTTGCAAATAGTCTAGAACTGCTGGCAGTATGTAACGTTTGTGCCGTCGTTATGGAACTTATTTGGCAAGCGGCAGAAATTTTATTTAGTTTTTACTTATTTTATACTGTTTTACAGCAGTTTTCGAGTTTTATGAGAAATTCTCCTAGGCTGGATTTCAAATTACCGTCATACTGCTAGTCTGCGGTGTCTGCCACTATTTTTCCCGGTTTATAAAAATTGGATGCTTTGACTTACCGTTGCTTCCAGACGGTTAGGGTCCACTTTTTTCCCAGATTTCCTCCCCCCCCCCTTCTGTCTCGAAAATGGCCGTTCTGCCATATATATGAGGTATGAGAAAAAATGCTCCACATCGACTCAGGAGCTTATTTACCACACGGCAGAAAGTTAGGGTTCATGGATTTTTTGATGCGCCATATCCTAGACCAAGGGTCGGCAAGTAATTTTAGGTGGGGTCCGGATACTTTTAAAAATTTTTAACGAAGTCCAGAAAAAAATTCATATTTCTTTCAAATTTTCATTTAAACTCAAATTTAATCTGCTTACTAACCATTAAGAACTCAAAACACACACAATTGTAAAATACTAGAAAAAATGATAAGGTTGGCACTCAGACGTAAAAAAACATTTTTAAAATAATTTATTTGAGTAATTTATACTTTCAAAACATTTTTGGCGGTCCAGTATTTTACCTTCCGCGGTCCGGACCTGGACCGCGGTCCGCCAGTTGCCGACCCTTGGTCTAAATCATTGTTNAAAAAAGTTATGTCGTTTTTAACACATTTAAAACAACACACTACTCAAAGAACTTCAATCCCCAAAATTTTGTGAGGATATTTGCATTTGTTAAATGTTTTATTGTAACACGTGGTGGTAATAGTTTAAATAACTAGATGGATTTCAGTGTACGATAATTCAATAAACAAAGAAATCTAAATACAAAATTTAGATAAATTTGGAACGAATATACTGAAGATGAATTTTTCGAGACAAAACGTTTGAATCTGGTTCGCACTGAGGCAATACAGTTTTGGGGGTCATGAAGGCTTGCAAGAAATGTAATAACATTTCTAGGGTCATATTTTAAAAAATGAAATTGATGATGGTCCTGGAGAGACGAAACGTTACATATAAAAATTGATTATGCCATTCAATAGAGGGCAATAATTGTCCATGAGAAAGTGTTCTTCTTTTTTCAATATCACCTCAAACAAGGCTGAAATTAAACAAAAATGGATTTCCAAAATTTTGTTTTTTTTTCAAATATTTCCAAAACTAATCGTGTTAGCCTTGATTTCTTAGAGGCATAATATTGGTCCCCTGATTACGCAACTTTGCCCCCATTTAAGCTACTTCGTACCTCTTACCGTTTCTGAGATCCCTGTAGTAAGAAGCGAATTTGTAACAGCCTGTATAGTAAATGGCAATGGTGGCGATTTACAAACATTTATTACTTATATAAGAACTATAAAATGCTATATCGTATTAACCGTAACCATGAAATATCTCGAAATGAGTCATGTCATATAAACAGACGAGACCATTTGACTATTGTGTACATTTTTTTTCTCAGTTTGGCAACATACTCTACATTTTCTTCTTTTTTATTGTGGTGAAGCCAAAAAGGTGTCTATTTGTCCTCGAGTTGACTTTAGTTGTCCAAATTTTGCATGTGTAATTTTCTTTGATTTTCTTGCATTCATGTGAATATTTAATGAAAAGACCATCAATTACTATTTTTAAATCCACCAGCGTCTGTATAGCATTTCATATTTTAAACTCAGATTTATGGCACCTGGATACAAATTTATGCAGTATTACATCTTATGTAAGGGGTAGTGACTGTCGGTATTTCATTAATATAATTTTTACCCCATTTTGTAATATTGAAATCTAGCCTATTAAAGAAAAAAAGGTGCTTTTGTTATGGTTCAATAAATCGAAACAGTTTCAAGAAATTCTGGTATACGAAAGTTCATTTGCAAAATTTTATAATACATATTCTGTTTCAATTTCTAACAAGTACTTTAATTGTGTGAAAACATTAAAAAATTGCACAGGATAATTTATTTTCTAGTTTCAAATATTTTCTTGAAATTTTTTTTAATACAAAATAACTCAAGTTATTTTACCTATTAATGTATCAACTAGAACAGGCAACTGCACTTAATTTTGTCTAAATATTTTCTCTCCTGTCACATGTTTTGCATTGTTTGGCATTGTGAGATAATAATGTGTCATAATTCAGGTGTACTGTAAAATTGAAGTGGTACCCTCAATAATAATCGAGTGCACAAATTTGTATCAAGTGATCTGGTACACAGATACTCGTCAGTTATTTTAAAAAATATAATAAAACATTTTTTTTATAACTGCAGCTTTTTAAAAAGAAAAATTATACCAAGGTAATTTCAGCTACATCGGCTTATTTTTCCTCAAGAAAGCTGCCCTAGAAGTTTGAATCGTTCCTTACCAAATTACTGCCTGCTTATTTTATTTATATAACATAGGATCAAAAACACCTCAAATAATTTATTGGTTTTGTTATATTTTTTATTGGTAGGTAGACATTTCGAGAAAATCTGTTTCCTAAAATTTTTACCTTATTCACTGCAAAAATGTATGCTGGTTGCTAAAATGTTCCAGAAGGAAATGGATTTTAATTTTCTACAGAGTAGAAGTTTTCTAGTCCAACTAAACTTAATCTTTTGGTGAACTTTATTTAAATTAACATAGCTCTATTTGAAAGTCAAAGCTTACTAGACTTTATATTTTCTTGCGTGAAATTAGTTACATTCTAAGGGTATGTCAATAGGCCTCGACTATTTTCGAATAATGGTTACTTGCTCTAATTTTTTAAAAAGCCTAATAAAGTTCCAAATTTAAGAAGAGAATTAAGTTAGATGCAGTTGATTAAAAATAATTTTTTTTAAATGCAACATCATACTTTTTTGCAGTAAATAATGTGACACTTTATGAGACACCTGCGTTTTGTCTCTCTGCCAACAAGAAAAAAAAATGGCAAAAAATTACTCTTTCAGGCATTCTTTGTAACCTTTATGTTTTAGGTAAGAATTATTTCTTAATGAACATGCGGTTATGCCCATGTTCATTTTCACGTACTCGAATAAACTTCTGCAGATCAAATTTCATTGAAAAATTTTGAAGTGTTATCTTAAAAAATTTAATAAAAAACATATATTTGTAGTAACCGTAACTTTTTAAGGAAGCAAAACTGTGCTAAGATAGTTTGACCTAAATTAGTTTATTTTCTATCAATGAAGTTACTTTTCCACGTTATTCTCTCCTTTTTGGTTAATACTATTTAGTTATTAATTAACTCAAATGCATTGCAATTATTCATCCTCATTACAAAAATGTTTTTTGAAAGTAAAGCATACTTGACGTAAATAACAGATTGTTTCAGAACAAAGCACCGGTATACACAATACATTTAAAGAAATGATAAACAGTACTACAGGGTGTCCCGAAATTTATGCAACAAAATTTGGTCATAGATTCTTTAGACAAATTTAGGGGATCTGTATTTTTCTTTTTGCCAACTGGCCCCTTCTTTCGGAGTTACAGCCCCCTGAAATCTGCTCCTTAGAAGTCTTTTTTATATCTCAAAACCATGTATGAGAATCACTAAAGGACCCCGCAGGTTTCTTATGGAAAATGGCTTTCAGCCGATAGTTTTGAAACTTTGGATTTGAATAGTTCTCGAAGCGTAGATAAAAAGTTATCATAGGCACTAAGCTGAGAAAATTATATTTTCCGAGATATAGTCGATGAAAGCTAGGAGTTATAGCACCGCGAAGTATAAAGAGAATCTTAGCTTGTAAGGTCAAATGAAAAGAAGCCGTGCAATCTGTCCCAAACACATGTTTCTTACGTTATCGGGGTCACTCAATCCGAATCTGCCATCCATTCGGCTGTGCGGATGAGTTTCAAGATCACATCAAGATCAAATGAAGGTCATTGTAAGATCATTGTAAATGTAATCTGTCTCAAACATATGTAGTCATATTGTAATAATATTAAATAATATTTTATTACAGCTTTAGGATATATTTTATTATATTGTATTGCGCATTTGCAAAGTATACAGTGAGAAGTCTTAAGAGGATAACAGGTTGTAAGATGTTCCACGGCCAACCTAGTTCTGAATCATTTTCAAATAAGAAATAATATTGTCTGAAATAAAAGGTATAACATAAATTATAATTAAGTAATTCAATTATCATTTAATTATTTGCAATCATTGTAGTATTTAATAGCGGATCATCTAGGTACTTCACATGTGGTTGATGGCGGGCATAGCCTAGAAACCAAAAAACACTGGCCACATGAGCACAAGTACCTACTACTCTCGCCCCTGAGTAACACGTGCAATAATGTGCTAGGATTGGACCATTATCTTAATCACCACCATAATTATCTAAGTATTCATCCACGTTGATATAACTAATGAATATTTGATGTCTTGCAGCATTTCGGAATCTTGAGAAAATTCGTATTCTTAGAAGTTCTGTTCATCTATATGTTCATCCAATTGAAATTCATCATCATTTTCCCTAAGCACCTTCTGTATACTGTATACCCTGTATAGCATCTGTATACAAGAAAGGATGGCTGATTTGGATTCAGTAACTCCGACAATCTAAAAAATATGTGTTTTGGACAGATTGCACGGCTTCTCTTCATTTGACCTTGCAATGAGTCTTCTTCAATTTATACCTCGCGGTACTATAACTCCTACCTTTCGGCGACTATATTTCGAAAAATATAATTTTCTCAGCTTAGTGCCTATGACAACTTTTTATCTAAGCTTCGAGAACTATTCAAATCCAAATTTTCAGAACTATCGGCTGGAACCCATTTTCCATAAGGAACCTGCGGGGTCATTTGGTACACAGGGGTTTTATGACATGTGGAATCTTACAATGCTACGCTTTTTGGCGAGAAACCCCATTAAGACACTTTTTCGTGGGCCCCTTGTCTTTGGAACCAGATAAAGTTGGTTGCAATGGTTTTTATTATTTTTTTAAATTATTAGTTATCTAGAAAGCCATTGAATTTAGAGACTTTTTGTCTCTTGATATTTGTTTCGTTAAACGCAATATTTTTTAGGAAAATGGCGAATCACGATATGCATTTGATTACATTTTGACATTTTTTTCAAAAACATCGCGATATACGAAAAAAGTATAAAGAAACAAAAAGTTTCTAAATTTAATGGCTTTCTAGTGGACTGATAATTTTTAAGAAATTTAAATATGCGATCAAATTTTTTGGCCTCCAAAGACAAGGGAGTTCACGAGAAATTGTTTTAAGGAGGTTCCCCGCCAAAAAACATAGCACCATCAGATTCCACATGTCATAAAACCCCCTGTGTACCAAATTTAGCGATTCTCATACAACAGGGTTCTGGGATATAAAAAAAGATTATTCTTAGGGGCGGACTTCAGGGGGCTGTAACTCCGAAAGAAGGGGGCCATTTGGCAAAAATAAAAAATACGGGTCCCATATATTTGTCTTAAGAATCTGTGATCAAATTTTGTTGCATAAATTTCGGAACACCCTGTATATTTGCTTTTAATTGTAATCTAAAATAATAACACATATTAGCAAAATAATAGCAAATATTTCGTTAAACGGTCATTCGGTCATTCCAAAAGTTAAAATTAGAGGGAATGAACTATTGCACTTGTTCCTGAACAAGTTAACTCCTGAGTTAAATTTTNTCTTTTATTCCACTTGATCTTCTCAGACAATTTGTCAGATTTGTATAGCACTTCGAGTGGTACTTCGCTTCTTTGGCAACTAAATCGCCACCCTCGAGGAACGCTTTAAGTTCAACGTTATTGGTAATTTCGGAACATCTCTTAATTTTATCGTCTTGTAGAGAAGAAACCTTATATAAAGATTTTCGAGTAATACCCTTCTTATTGCATATAAAACATATTTCATCTTTCATTTTAATAGATAATGTTGTACGGGCCCCAGACCTTGATTTTTCGTTTGATTCTGATGGAGCCTGTAGACTGTCTTCAAATGACGTACTGGGCAAGGACGATGAAAGTTTGCGTTTCTTTGCCCTGTCAAGTTTTGTTTTATTGAAGTCACACTTTTTGTGCCACTTTGCATTGTTTCTTCGAAATTTTCCTTCTATTCCATCTCCCTCATTTAATTTTTGTAAATCCAAACCATGGGGCACTGCACCTATATCCTGAAATTCCATTAAATTTTCTGTAAGCGTCCTGTACACACACACATTGCTGAATCACCAACAAGTGATTCAGCAATGTGTGTGGCAATGCAAATCAAGTTTTCATCACTAGATTTTTGACATAAACAACATATTGTCCAATCTATGGCACTGGTACTAGAAGGAGATTCAGAGTTAATATCTGCCAGCCGCAGAGGCCTTGAAGCCATTTTCAAAAATTTTGATAAATGTCAAATCTGAAACAAAGAAGGTCTAATGTTTGAAATAAGTAAACCTTCATAATAGAATGAAAATAAATATAAGAGAACGCCACAAATCAACAAATTACAAAGAGACCTAACATTTAAAAAATATTTGTTATTTTTTTGAAAAATGTGCAGAATCCTTAAGGTGTAGAGATAAATGTATAGGGACAAAAAAGTGTCCTCTTTACATGTGCTTTCAAACAAAAAAAATAAAATCGAAATCGGACTGTTAGGAGCTGAGATACAAGGAAATTAGTGCAGCAAATGGCGGCCATCTTTAATGGCCGCCATTTTGGTGTTCTACACGGATTTTCAAGTGGCTCCCTATCTGGAAAGTTGCCTGTTGGCATCAACTATGACCACAGAATGTGGCACATTCCAATCAAAATATGCAGCTTTTTAGCGTTTTTAGCCATGTACCCGACATACTAAAAAGTTTTTGAGATGAACAGTCATGTGTAGACACAGGACAAAATTTTCATTTTACTTGTTACCTCATTTCTAATACAAAATAATTTTATGGTTCTTTAAATGTCGCTATAACCAAACTTCACTCTATGTGTGACAGAGACGGTGATTATTTTCAATAATTTTCATGAACATTCGATTATAAGCCCACAAAGCATTACTTCGTTTTTATTATAAAATCATTCAAATCCAAACATATTGGTCTACTAAATAATTACGCAAAAATCTTCAATAACAACAAACTGAGCAATATTTGCTTAATTTAGATCAAGTTTTATCATATGTTTTTGCTTTGGCAACTTAGCGGTATGACTGATTTGAAATTCATAAAGCTAGATTACCAAAGCAGAAATGCATGAGTAACATCAAGGACATTATGGTAAGTTTCCTGTACGTAGAAGACCCATTTTGTTTGAATTTTGTATAGTTTGTTAGATTGTTTTTAGCTAAGCTTAATAACAAAAAACATGTAATTTAGGGATTTTTATTTCAAGAAATTTAATCATAACACTGATTAATATTGTCTCGTTTTAGGATCCAGCAAAGATAATGTGGATGGGTCAGTTGAGAGACCAACTAAAAGATGGAACTCTATGGTTGAAGCTGAAACTAAACATAATAGAGACACTCCACAAGTAACTCTTTCTCAACCGATTATAACATATCGACCATCTTCAATTGATCAATTAATAAATGATTTGAAGACCACTAGAAGGGAACAAGTATGTTTTTCGCAGCCCACTCAATATGAAGACCTTATGATACAATTCACTCAAAGTCCTATTACGAAAGATAATTTCCATAATTTAAGCAAGAGGATGACAAGATTTTACGTGACAGTTTCTTATGAAAAAACCTTAGAAGCCTTATGTTCAGTGCTTGATACTTTGCATTATTCATGGACTACTGATGCTTCAGGTGCTGTAAGTAAAGAGATTTTATTTTACATGTAAATGTAATAATGTAAACCATAACTTCTGTCAGTTGCTTGCTTTGCACATAGTGTGATTACTGTAATACAAAATATAATCTGATATAAAAATATTGACAAGTTAGAAATATTGATGAATTATTTTGACAGGAACGTTCTTTGCATGTTTAGTCTTATACAGCAACAGCTTTGCATTTGTAACTCAGATTAGACTATTTTGATTTAGCTTCTATTAAAAACCATTACGTAATTCTAAATTTTAACTGTACAGGGTGTCCGGGAAAATGTGGGAAATCTTTTGGGTGCAGATAAAACATGAAAAAATAAGATGACAAGTTCCTATAAAAATTTTTTGTACAGGCCCTACAAAGATATGTGTCCCTGAAGGGCGCCGCTGGAAATCAGTTCTTCTTGGATAACTTGCAAAGGACTTGATATAATTTAATAAAGATTTTATGTGATGGACACTAGTAAGGACCTCTTAAAATAGTGTTCTTGAAACATATTTAGCTTTTTTAGTTTATCATAAGCGGGCTAAGGTTTAGAACTTAATGCCTAAATTTTTAACACCCTGTATGATAAAGACTAAAATATTAAATCTGGGTAGCTTCATCCTTAGACTAAAAAAAGGTACTCTTGTTTATTGTCGATAAAATGAACTGTTTACGAGAAGAAGAATAATAACCGAATTCATGTTCTATTTTTAATATGTAAAAAGGGCCATAATTTCTATTTTTTTTTCTCGACAATACAATGCGATACAAAAGTCATTCAAACAACAGGAAAGTTTCATTTTAAGATGTTTAATCTGAAAAAATACAAAATTAAAAAAAACGCAATGGTGTCCCAAGAGGCACCTTAACGAAATTATTGAAAAACTTCATAAGAGGGTTCAACATGGGCTCCGTGAAGTCTGATACACTCACGGGCATGACGAATTGAGGACTGATGTAGCTGCTACAATAACCCAGCATAGTTCCTTATCACATCACAATGAAATGTGATTCTCTGTAGAAGTTCCTCCCTAGTGTCAACCGGAGTGGAATACATTAATTGTACGAGGTGTCCCCACAGGTAAAAATCCAGAGGCGTTAGGTCGGGAGATCCAGAAGGCCAGGCAATAGGTCCTTCCAACGGTTTTGATAGATGATACTCAGGTGCTCCCGCACACCAATGCTGAAATGAGGTGGTGCCCATCGTGCATAAAGTACATGTTTCGGCGGGTTTCAATTGGTAAGTGTTCTATTAAATCTTGAAAAGCGTTCTGAAGGAACTCCAAATAAAGTTGTCCATTCAATTGTTCCGGCAATACGAATGGTCCAATTAAAATATTGCCAATGATTCCTGCCCAGATGTTAATTGATTGGAACTGATGTTGATGATGCGAAGCAATAGTGGCATGAGGATTTTCATCAGACCATACATGTGTGTTGTGTAAATTGGTGATACCATTTTTGGTAAACCTTGCTTCATCCGTGAAAAGAATAGTGATAATGAAGTTTACATTATTTCGTTGCTGATCCAATAGTCAATTTGCAAACTGCATTCTACAAGGAAAATCTTCTGGAAATCAGTTCATGTATTTTTTGCAAATGGTATGGATATAAGGGCTGTTCTTGAAGAACTTCATGTACTATTGTTTTCAATGTATTAAACTGTGCTGATAATTTTTGAGTGCTCATTGATGGAGTGTCCTACAGCAATTAAAATATTTTCCTCTAATTGTGGCGTATGTATGGTTCTTCTCAGACCAGCATCAGTACTATTTTTTTTTCCAAAATTTCCTACAAATATGGAGAAATTCTCCCTTAGATGTTGGTCAACTCGTTGAAATGTCTTCTGATTTGGTAGAGCGCGATTAGGAAATCTGTCATGATATAATCTTCTGGCTTGTAAAGAATTGCAAGACGCAAGGCCATACATGAAATGCATATTTGCATACTCAATAAACGTGTATTCCATATTTCACCACGAAATCCAAAAATCAGTAAATTACTAACGAAATGAAAGATCAATGTGTCAGCGATGTCACTTTGTCGTCAAGAAAAAAAAAAAAAAAATAGAAATTGTGGCCCTTTTTATTAAAAATAAAACATGAATTCGTTTATTATTCTTTTTCTCGTAAACGGTTCATTTTATCAACAATAATCAAGAGAACCTTTTTTTTTAGTCTAAGGTTCAGATTTATTATTTTAAAATCTTTATCATACAGGGTGTTAAAAATTTAGGCATTAAGTTGTAAAGCTTAGCCCGTCCCTGGTATACTAAAAAAGCTAAATATATTTTAACACTATTTTAAGAGCTCCTTACCAGTGTCCATCATATAAAATTTTTGTTAAATTGTATTAAGTACCTTAAAAGTTATTCAAGAAAAAACGATTTCCAACGGCGTCCTTCAGGGACACATATCTCCGTAGAGAGGGCCTGTACGAAAAAATTTTATAGGAACTTGTCATCTTATTTTTTCATGTTCTGTCTGCACCCGAGAGATTTCCCACATTTTCCCGTACACTCCGTATATGGGTACCATGCGTTGATTACTAATATTGTTTTTTGACCACTATGTGATTTGCAATGTATACAGTTTATTTTACATTGTGTCCATTCATATATTCAACATCTGAAACAATACTTACTTGCTATTCTGTGTAATGTTCCAATGACTGATTGTGAATTTTAACTTAAATATAAAAGCTGATTAAGCAAAAAATAATATAGTGTTTAAAAAATTCCATCCCCTTTTTGGGGGTGAATCAGTTTGAATGACCTTTGTTTAGGTCTCAAAAAGCCTTCTGGAAGCATGTCACAATCATTTTATAATTCATAAGTATGGCCAAAAGTTGACCATTTCTTTTTGTGCAGAAATGAAAAAAGTGCCTACCTACATTTTTTTTTAATTTTGTTTAGGGTATTTTTACTTAGAGTGACCTGAAACACAAATAATCCATTTTTGTAGTACTGGCAAAGAGTGCTAGCCAAATGACAAACATAAAAGTCTGTAATCAACCAGAAAATATTACTGTCACTTTTAGTCATTTTTTTATTTCAAAAATCATGTTTCCATTGAACTGGTGTTTTATTCCATTTAGATATGAATATGTCATATCTTCATCGAAGAATATTTGTTTTTTTTTTTTTAATTTCTAAAGTATCTTTATATTTTTATTGGGCATTTGAGACTAGAACATTCTTCTAGATCTTCCTGTAACAGCATATACATTCTGTTATTTAAAAAATTCGGACCCGTTAAGTAGTTTGTTTACAGCTGTTAATTTTGTTAATCCACCTAAAGTATGTTCCACGGTTTTTACTATGTTGTTGAAGAGTTTGCTTAAAATTTTGTATCAACGGAATTTCTTGTGCTGAATTGTTGAAAATGTTGGAGAAGACGTACGGTAATTCCATTTCAACAAAAACTCAAGCATACGAATGATTTGCCATGTTCTGGTTGTCCTTCAACGTCTTCAACTGAAGAAAACATTGATAAAGTGAAGGAAATGTACTTGCAAATGGTCATTATAGTTCAAGAGAGCTGTCATAAGAACTAAACATACCTCACGAATCAGTGTGCATAATTTTAGTAGACGGTTTGAAGAGTTGAATTTTCTTCAAAAAGAGCATCACAAACAAGTTGCTGAAGACATAATTGAACGAGTTATTTTGGATTCTCTATTCATACAACGCATAATGAGTTTGACATGCAGACGAGTCAACAATCTCTCAATGGGGCTTTTTTCTAATGAGCCGAAAGCAAAAAACCACGTGAAAATCATTCAAAAATCAGTCATGATGACTGTTTTCTTTAACTATCGTGGTGTTGTCCACACAGAATTCTTTCCGGATGGAGAAACAATGAACAAAGAACATTATCTGCGCGTTATGAGACATTTAAGAGAGTATCTGCTGCAAAAGACCAGATTTTTAGAAGGACAGTTCTTAGATTTTGCACCACGATAATGCACCATCACATAACGCGATAATTGTGAATAAATTTTTGACCAAAAAGTCAATTAATGTTATCGAACCTCTTTCCCAAACTAACATTACCTCTATGTGGAACACGTTTTATGTCAATAGAAGTCATAAAACAAAAATTGCTGAAGGAGTTGAAGTCCATACCGGAATGTGTGTTTAAAAAGTGCTTTGACGATTGTGTTGTTCATTGGAAAAAGTGTATAACTTCAAATGGAGCCTATTTTGAAGGAAACAAAATAAATTTTGATGATTAATTGAATATGTATTTTTTTGACAGAATGTTTTGCCCAAATAACACTTTAAAAAACCTGTTGTTATGTCATAAACATTCCGATTTCATTTTTTAATGAATAGGTGTATTGTCAACATTTGTGTTTCATCTTCCAGCCACTGAGAAAGATCTAATAGATTTAATAAGATGTTTCTAATCTTATCTTATTCTCTAATTTTGGCTACCAAAAAGTTGGAGCAGTAGGCTATGGCTTTGAATTATAAAGTGAATGAGACATGCCCTAATGTGCTTATATGCCTATCTAACAAAAATTTTGTTAAAATCAGTGGTTAGTCATTAATAGATATCAAGGATGTTTGGAATCAAACAGAACAAGACTCACTTTACTGATGAAATATGAACAGAAAACAAAAGAATAAAATTAATACTCAATAGTAACACTAAATATAAAAGCTCGGGAAATACGTAAAAGTAAAAATACTTATTTGTTTTAGTTTTTAGTTTTCAAACAAGAATTCAAACAAGATTTCAGTGTCATTCTCAAGTTTCTGTAAGTTCTCCGGACTGAAATTTTGATGTGATTATGTGCAAATAAAAAGTCCATTCAATTTACTGTTGATATTGAGACATGAATTACATATTAATACAAGGTGTCCCGAAATTCATGCAACAAAATTTGGTATGTTATTTATCGCTAACGGTTGGTTCTAAAGACTTCCTTAATTGAGCGATGTGAATTATGATGTAACAGTCGTTATTGTAAAGTATGAATTGGGCTGGGCGGGGACTTAGTTTATTTGTCAAAATCCTAAATTTTGGATCCTTTTTGCAATGCAGGTTTGTGTAAGAATTTTTAGTTTATTGTTTTATACTCGATTATTAATATTTTTAATAAAAAAATGTCATTAAAGCATATATTCATTTTCTGTCCCCTTGGAAATTTTCCTGGCAGCGCCCATGCTTGTAGAACAGCATATCGGATGATTATTATTTAATTTAATGCATCACGATGCTCCAAGAGTGATGCAGATGCAGATGCCATATTGGTATTTGTTCAATAAATATTAGATTTATACTTGTCTTTTTTATATCTCAAAATCATGTTGTACGAGGATCACTAAATTTGGTACATAGGGGTTTTATGACATGTGGAATCTCACAGTGCTATGCTTTTTGGGAGAAACCAACTTAAGACACTTTTTTGGGGGCCACCTTGTGTTTGGAACAAGAAAAATTTGGTCGCAAATTAGATTTTTTTAAAAATTGTTAAATAGAAAGCCATTGAATTTAGAAACTTTTTTGTCTCTTGATTTGTTTCGTAAAACGCAATGTTTTTGAGGAAAATGGCAAATCACGATATGCATTCTATTACATTTTGACATTTTTATTGAAAACATTGCCTTTTACGAAAAAAGTATAAGGAGACAAAAAGTTTCTAAATTTAATGGCTTTCTAGTGGACTGATAATTTTTAAGAAATTTAATTATGCGACGAAATTTTTTTGGCCCACAAAAAATTGTCTTAAAATTGTCCCCCCAAAAAACGTAGTACCATCAGATTCCACATCATAAAACCCCTGTGTACCAAATTTAGTGATTCTCGTACAACAGGGTTCTGAGATATAAAAAAAAAGATTATTCTTAGGGGCGAACTTCAGGTTACAGGTCCCCTAAATTTGTCTTAAGACCAAATTTTGTTGCATGAATTTCGGGACACCCTGTATATTTGGTGATAATTCCTGACATGTACCATCTAGATCTTTCCATATGTTTTCCAAAGTACACCTAAAGGACTCCACAGGGTCCTTATGGAAATTGGCTTTCGGTCAAATTCGCTGAAACTTTGGGAAAACAGGTTCAAATGAGTAGAACAATAGTTATCAAGGGTACAAATCTCAAAAGTCTATAGATTTAGAGATATTTCCCTACTACAGTTTAGAATAGAGAATGAAAAGACCTTTCAAATAAGGTAGCACAAGACCCTACTTCCCATTTAAAAATTTAGGGGTTGCAACTACCACTCGAAGGGGCTGAATTTAGGACGTCATTTCAGAATCCAAAATCGACGTGTCTCATAATAATTGAGATACTGAATTTATTTGGCTGTTCCACTCTGTATGTATCTATATTATATGTATGTGCATAAACATACTCATATATTTGTTAGATTTACTCTCCAGGTTACAATCTACCACAACATATATATCTAAGTGCCGATGCCTAATCTGTCAAATGTTGCTTGTGTGTTAACACCACAGGAGGTAAAAATTCACTTAAAAATGGCAATTTAATAGAGAAGTATCTGAAAATTTATGGACTTTTGAACTTTGTGCTCATGAGAACTTTTGTTCTACCTCTGAAACCTATCTTTTCTCAAAGTTTCAGCGAATTTGACTGAAAGTCAATTTCCATAAGGATCCTCCTGGGTTTTTTGTTTGTAACACTTTTTTTCTTTAATGGCAATACTGACTGGACATATCAACTTATCTACAGGGCGATTCATAACATACAGTGTGTCCTGTTTTTCCTCTGAAAATGTGAGAAGGCTGTGGACTTTCCATAAGCCAATTTTTTTGCAAATAGTACCCTGAAGGGAGGTTATATTTTAGTAATCATTTTATTGATGCGACAAAAGCCTGACTTACTACGATTTTTAGAAAAAGTCATTTTTCCAAAAAGTGGTATTAGGCATTTTTTTATCAAAAAGATAATATTACCAGGCTGTTCAACACCCATCAAAATACCCAAATACCAAATTTGTTCGACAAATGTCTAATGCATGTTTTTTTATGGAGTGCCAAAATTCGAAAAATCGGATAACTAAAAATTATAATAAGCAGGTCAAAGATTGCTATGAAAGTGGAAATAAGTACCAATCGGACAAAGAAAAAATACAGACTATAAATTTAACACTTTATCAATATCAATATATATTATCAATACGAAGTTATTAAACAAAAAAATTGAAAACAATTAAATTAAATTTTAGTTTTCTCCAGTAAACCTCCTTCTAATCGAACACGTTTTTCCAATCGTCTCCTTAAATTTAAAAATACTTTACTAGCTGCTGTGGAGTAATTTCTGCACAAGCTTGTCTTATGCGATTCTTTAGGTCATTCAAATTCCTTGGTCTGCTTTTATAAACTTTTGTTTTATAAAACCCCCAAAAGTAAAAGTCCATAGGGGACAAATCAGGGGATCTTGGTGGTCATTGTACTACTGGACTCCTTCTCCCAGTCCACTTATTCCGAAACTGGTGATTAAGTCAATTAATGACTGCGGCAGTGTTGTGGATTGGAGCTCCATCCAACTGTAAATAAATATTTTTTCTTTCCAATAAAAGAATATCCTGTATAATGTCCCATAATTCATTATTTATGTTTATAAAAATAAAACAAAGTTTAAAACAAATTGTGATATTCATCACTTAAATACGAGACAGAAGNTCAAAAGTCTATAGATTTCGAGATATTTCCCTGCTACAGTTTAGAATAAAGAATGAAAAGACAATTTCCATAAGGATCCTCCTGGGTTTTTTGTTTGTAACACTTTTTTTCTTTAATCGCAATACTGACTGGACATATCAACTTATCTACAGGTTGATTCATAACATACAGTGTGTCCTGTTTTTCCTCTGAAAATGTGAGAAGGCTGTGGACTTTCCGCAAGCCAATTTTTTTGCAAATAGTACCCTGAAGGGAGGTTATATTTTAGTAATCATTTTATTGATGCGACAAAAGCCTGACTTACTAAGATTTTTTAAAAGAGTCATTTTTCCAGAAAGTGGTATTAGGCATTTTTTTATCAAAAAGATAATATTACCAGGCTGTTCAACACCCATCAAAATACCCATATACCAAATTTGTTTGACAAATGTCTATTGCGTGTTTTTTATGGGGTGCCAAAATTCGAAAAATCAGATAACTAAAAATTATAATAAGCAGGTCAAAGATTGCTATGAAAGTGGAAATAAGTACCAATTGGACAAAGAAAAAATACAGACTATAAATTTAACACTTTTAATTGAGGCCACAGTAAAATTAATAATTAACGTATTAAAAATGTAATGAATTATGAATACGAAGTTATTAAACAAAAAATTGCAAAACAATTAAATTTTAGTTTTCTCCAGTAAACCTCCTTCTAATCAAACACGTTTTTCCATTCATCTTAAATTTAAAAATACATTACTAGCTGCTGTGGAGTAATTTCTGCACAAGCTTGTCTTATGCGATTCTTTAGGTCATTCAAATTCCTTGGTCTTCTTTTATAAACTTTTGTTTTATAAAACCCCCAAAAGTAAAAGTCCATAGGGGACAAATCAGGGGATCTTGGTGGTCATTGTACTATTGGACTCCTTCTCCCAATCCACTTATTCCGAAACTGGTGATTAAGTCAATTAATGACTGCATGACTGTGACAGTGTTGTATTAATAAATATTTCTTCTTTCCAATAAAATAATATTCTGTATAATGTCCCATAATTCATTATTTACAAACTGAAGAAATACCTCACCATTTAAGTGTAAAAAAGGAAGGGACCTATTACCTGGTGCTTTGAAATTCCGCAAAACACATTAACTTTCTGGGAAAACAATTACAAAATTAGGATTATTTTCATTCCAAAATCTGATATTTTGAGAAGAAAAACTACCGACTGAAATTTCTACCCCAATCTAATAATCTCTATTTTTTTCTTGTAAAGATAAATATTCAGCCATGGTTGCAAGAGATTCTTACTTTATAACACTAACTAGTTTATCAGTAACAGTTAAATGTAAAAAATGTCAGCAATGAAGCTTTTATTTTTCATCATAGCCTCCTGTATTATTTCAATTATTGTTTAAAACATTATTTAAAAATTCAGTATAATTGGTAAACTACTGTCATAACGTAAGAATATCTTCCAATTATAGAAGAATTTTCTTACAGAATAAAAGCTACCTATGTAAAGTATTTTTAAATTTAAGAAGACAATTGGAAAAATGTGTTGTACTGGAAGGAGGTTTGGTGGAGATAACTAAAATTTAATTTAGATTGTTTAGCATTTTTTTTTACAACTTAGTATTTATATTATAATTCATTACATTTTTAGTACGTTGATTATAATTTTTACTGTGGCCGCAATTAAATGTTAAATTTATAGTGTCTGTATTTTTTCTTTGTCCGATTGGTACTTGTTTTCATTTTCTTGGCAATCTTTTACCTGCTTATTATAATTTTTAGTTGTCTGATTTTTCGAAGTTTGGCACCCCATGAAAAACACTCAGTAGACATTTGTCAATCAAATTTGGTATATGGGTATTTTGATGAGTGTTGAATAGCCTGAATATTATCTTTTTATAAAAAAATTTTTAGTACCACTTTCTGGAAAAATGACCCTTTTAAAAAATCGTAGTAGGCCAGGCTTTTGTAAAAAAATTAGTTTGCGGAAAGTCCACAGACTTCTCACATTTCAGGTGTTAACCTGAAAAACGGGACACACTGTATGTAAAAAAATTAGAAAACAGCATAAAAAATGTTGCAAGCAAATGTATTAAAAAATTTCCTCTATTAATATGATTAGATACAGAATTGGAAACTGTTTTCAAATTCTGTGTTATAACAAATATAGAGCCTTCATAAATGTTTACAAGCCACGTGACCCCCAAGCTTAGGCAATAAGGCAACCCAATATTGCATGACTAGTACTGGTAACGAAAAATCTCTAAATCTTGGCATCACCAGTACTATTGATTTCTTTACAATAAACAGTAACAAACCGTTGTGCTTACACTCAAGATAATGGGATCACTGATGGTTGAATAGAATCTTGTAAAAAATTACACCCATCACAGTCAGTGAAACAGAATGTTGTGTTTTAATGTAATCTTAACCTTATTGATTTAGTTTTGCCGAAATTTAATTGCCAACATGAAGGAAATTAAATTACTGTTTCAAACAAAATTACTGGTCACATGGCTTGTAATCATTTATGAAGGCTCTGTAACAATGATACATACTTTTTGTAGGTTACAATTTCTACAGTCGACTTCATGAAAAATCAGTTAATATTCAAAGCAAATCTGTTTGAAATGGATGGTAGAATTCTACTTGATTTCCGACTCTCTAAGGGCTGTGGTTTAGAATTTAAGAAAAAATTTTTAAAATTAAAATCTTGTCTTTGTGATATCATTGATAAATAATATGAAGTATTAAAGTATTAAATCAAGTTAAGTATTCTGTTAATACAAGCATTTTTGTTATAGTTTTTTCAGTTTGATAATAAATTGTTTTAAAAATATTTGTTATTCAATAATTAGTCTCTCATCAATTAAGCTCTTTCGTTAAAGTTCTTAGTTGATAAGAGTTGTTATATTCTGAAAGTTTAAACAGAAAATAAAACTTCTTTACAGAATTTTTTCTAAAAAATTAGTTCTCTGGGAACAATGAAAGCTGATAATTTAATTCCTGTTTCTAAATTTGACTCGTAATATTGATTTACGCCTTACTTGTCTTACAGGTAGAAACCCAAATACAAGTATAATTTTTTTTATCCTGATCCTCAGAAACATTCTGAACTTAAAAGTTAATCAATACAGAAAAAATCTATCACATATCTAAAACAAAGTAATGAAAGTAAAATTTATAAAAAAATAATAAAAAGGAATAATGTAAACAAAAATAGTGAAAGTTATGACAAATAAAAAAAAATTGAGCTTTCAATGAATTAACATTTGGAAAATTAAGAAGCAATGAAAAAGAACAGGTAAACATATTCAATATTCACTATTGTGTACTATGATTCTTCTCTAGCAAAAGTATTCGTATAGGAGAGCATGCAACACACAGAAGATCTGTACTG